>NW_026596095.1:10772102-10788726 GCF_907164565.1 Psammomys obesus | reverse complement strand
AAGAAAGAAAGAAAGAAAGAAAGAAAGAAAGAAAGAAAGAAAGAAAGGAGGAAGGAAGGAAAGAAAAGAGAGAAAGAAGAAAGAAAAAAGAAGGAATTGATGAAGTAAACAAACATTCAAGACAAAAGTGAAGGCTATTGGGCTGTGGCCCCTCTAAAATCTTCAGGGGAAAGTGTGCTATTGAAGGCTAGTCTTCCAGTCAAGAGCACACCAGTTGGTGACCTAATACCAAATGATCAGCCCTGAACATATACATACACGCAACAGGCAGACTGAGCATGTTGCATTTATGTATTTAAGAATACATGTAAACATGTGTATGCATATATGATGAACGCAATTACAATTAATGAAAAAAGAAGCCATTAGTTTGAAAGAGAACAAAGAGAAATAAATAATGGGAGGGTTGGAGGAAGGAAAGACAAAGGGAAATGATATAATTATATTATAATCTCAAAAAATAAAAGAAAAATTTAACAACTAAAAGAGAAAAAGAAAGTACACATTTGCAAATGTACGGAGATATTGTGTTTCCTCACAAAATAGTTCAGTTTGTCATGATTCTAGAATGTCACATTCTATTTTTTTCCAAAATATATTTACTATTATATCAAAATTAAAACTTCTGGAAAAAAAATTGTTTTTGGTTTTTTTTTTACTTCTTGTTTTTGTTTTGTTTTGTTTTGTGTTGTTTTGTTTTGGGTAGGGTTTCTTTGTGAATCGTTGGCTGTCCTCTTCTCACTTTGTAGACGAGTCTGGCCTTAAACTCACAGCAATCTGCCTGCTTCTTCCTCCCTGAATGCTGAGATTAAATGCATGCACCACCACGCCCAGCTAAAAAAGCAATTCTTAAATAAGACTAAACAATCTCTATTGGGAATCTTAATACATAGTCATTATTTTTGTTTAAAAATTAATTTCTTTATATTTGGTATAAAGTTTTCAACAAACCCTCTTTTTGTTGTTTCTGTGGAAATCATGTAATGTGTGTTGCAGATTTGTTTTAACTTGCATGTTCTTAGCTGTAAGACATTTTTCTGGCTTCATTTTTCTTTATGGTTAGCCTCACTAAACTCCGCTTGTCTTTTCAACCTGACAGGAAGTACAGACGATGAACACTATAATTTAAGGCCTATGCCACAATCAGTCATTATCTGCGCATCACAGGGCTTTGTTTGTACACTAAGCAATGGTAATAGAAGTCTTGGGCCCTTCCTGCTAGTGACTAACCAAGAGAGTTGATGGTCTTGTTCACTGCGAGACTCAGGAGACGCTTCCAGCAGGCTGGAATCATGATTCCATAGGCAAAATTCATTTCATAGACACTTTCTGGAAACTGAACAAAAGGTGATTCTTTATCCATTATGCTTTGGACCTTTCCACATTTATCTCAACAGCCTTTTAATTTATAACTGAGGTTGGTAAAATAATAATATAGTAAATTCAGTAAAATACTTGAGGTAGATGTTAAGTTCAAAATGTAAAACATTTATATGTATATAGATGCTTTATACTTAGTAATTATTAAAAAATAGCCTTTAAGACGTTTTTGAGGCAGAGTTTCACTCTATGTTCCTGGCTGGCCTCAAACTCACATAGACCTACATGTATCTGCTTCATGAATGCTGAGACTAAAGACATGCACCACTAATCCTGGCTAAAAATAGTCTTTATGTATAACTACAGAAAAAAATTAATGTTGCCTAGCTAGATTTAAAAAGACTATAAACTTCGGGGAAGTCACAGTGGCATCAGTGTAACAAAAATCTATTTGAGAAGAACAAATAAGAAAGGTCATAAAAGAGTGGTACAGATGTTAGTTAAAGTGTTGAGATGATACAGATGTGGCAGCATTTTTGGTACCCTACATTAGAAAGAAGAGGGAAATTGAAGGTAGACATAGAGAAGCTAGGATTTGGCTTGATAATGAACGGAGGGAAGTCATTCCAAGTAGATGAAGCAGCAACAGTAAAATGATGAACAGGAAAGGACAGGGATTATGGAAGATTAAGTCTTGGAAATGTGCTGGTACATGTAAGAGGTTAGTCCCAGGTCTTAGTGGCTGGACATGAGTTTGAATGGTAGTCAACATGACATAAAGAAGAAGTTCTAAACTTTACAGTCATGTCATACATAGAAGCATCAGTGTTCCAACTGACTAAAAACAAGTGCATCATGGGAAGTGAGCAGAAGGTATATGTTTATACGACAAAAGATGAGGAAGGTTGGTGGACTTGGCAGACACTTGCTGCTCTTGCGGAGGACCTAAGCTTAGTAGCTCCAGCTCCAGCGGATTCAACCCCCTCTTCTGGCCTCTGCAGACATCTAAACTCACATGCGCATACCCACACACAGGCACACATGCATGTAGTTAAAAATAAAATAAGTTTTGAAAGAAAAAAAATAAGCAAGAAAGATACGCACATGCAGACTAAGGTTAAAAAGAAAGACGAAGTTTAAGAAGGTTATGGCTGAGAAGCACTTACAGAAAGCTTCAACATCCTTTGTCATCAGGGAAATACAACTAAATTCTTTTTTTAATTTAATTTTATTTTATTAATTACATTTTATTCACTTTGTATCCCCCATAAAGAGAAATTCCTATGCAAGTAGCAATTACTAAAAGCGTATTGAATACCCAGAGTAAATAATCATGTCAAAAAGGAATACTGTATGTATAAAGTAGATATTATCAGTTTAAATTTTTTACAAACCATCTCCCAAGTATAATAATTATTTTATTTGATAAGCTTTATTCCATATTATGTTTAAAATGAATGTGTATTAGTAGGTTAATTTTCCTACAAATGCTAAAGTAAGATATGTGTTATAGTGTTTAACAAGATGTAATGAGGTGGCTCTATTATAAAGTGGATGCATATATTATTTTCTACCCTGTGCCTGCTTAATTGATTAAACTTTAAATCATTTGCCAATAAAAAAAAGAAGAAGGTTATGACAAAAAGAAATCAGCTGGATTTGATGATTTATTCACTAAAAATTTAGCAAATACTCAAAGAACACTTATATAATTTAAGGCTTTGTTAAAAATTTAAGAAAACAAGCATTCAAATTAGGTTCAAAGCAGACATGGTTTTGTGAAGATGGTCATTGACTATGGGGGATATACAGTGCTGTTTCTGGCTGAGGGGCCTTCTGGAGCTTTGAGAGCTAGTCCTCAGGGAGAAAACTTCCAGGCCAAGCCAGCTCTAAACCTCCAGTCTTGTGTCTGAAGTGTGTGGTGCCTTCACCACTGCTGGTGCCTTCTGTTCGTCTCCTGAGAGACAGCCAAGAGCAACATCAGTAGCCTACACTTTTTTGTGATTCTTTTGGACCCTCCTGGCCTACAGCTCGAAATGAAATTTCACATACCCGGCACTGGAGGTTTTGTTAAATGACCCATCACTTTTGGGAGAAGCATTGTCACTCCAGGTGATATAATTTTGTTTAAAATATATATAATATAATAATATATAATTATAAAATATAACTATATTATATCATTATAATATTATATTAAATATTATAAAATATTTATTATTTTAGGTAAGCATAAAATAACATTATTCCCGATGGCTTTTCCAAACATTCTTGATGTTATTTGTCCCTCTTTCCCCCTCCCCAGCTAAAGTCCTTCCCCTGTTTTTCCCATTTACCTGTTCATAGCACCTACCTCCTGCTGTCACTCCCATATCTAGAACTCCTCCCCGTCCCTTATGGTCTCTTTTTACTTTCCTGGCTTCTGAGGTTACTTCAGGTTGTAGACTCACATCTAAAGACTCAGAGGTAAGATCCACCAAGAAGAGACACCATGTGGTGTGTGTCTTTCTGGGCAAACTGGGGTTTACCTCTCTCAGTATAGTATTTTGTAATCCCATTAGTGATCTGCAAATTTTATGATTTTATTTTTCTTTATAGCTAAATAATATTTATTGTTTATATGTACATTTTAAGATACATTCATCAGTTGAAAGATATTGATCAATTGAGTGGGGAGGAAGCCCACAGAGAAAGAATCTTTGCCATCTGAAATAAGATTAAGATCCAGAAAATATAAAGAACTCAAAACAGAGTCAAAAAAAAAAACAAATGGCCCAATTAAAAAAAAAAAATGGGTTATGGGTCTGAACAGAGACTTCTCGAAAAAAAAAAAAATCAAAATAGCTAAGATGTATCTTTAAAAGTGCTCAACATTTTTAGAAATGAGGGAAATTCAAATTAAAAATACTTTGAGATTTCATCTTAATCCAGTCAGAATGGCTAAGATTAAAAAAAAAAGCTGATGGCATAGGTTGATGAGGGCGTGGCGACAGGGAACTCGTATTCAGTTGGTGGGACTGAAAACTAGTGCAGCCACTATGAGCATCATTATGAAGAACTCTCGGCGAGCTGAAAATAGAACTCCCGTATGACCCAGCCGTGCCACTCCTTGTCACATGCCCAAGGGACTGACTCAATAGATACTTTCTTAGCTGTGTTCATCTCTGACCTATTCGGAATAGCTAGGAAAATGGACACAAACTGAAAGCTTTTAAACGTGTTATTTTGCTGCCACAGACTAAATTCTAAATCATAAGACTAGAACAAATTCACTTAAAACTAAAAGAAAGGTGTGTGTTTTTAGAATTTTATTTTTAAAAGAAAATCACATTCTTTCTGTTAAGTCTATGTAGCCAAAGAGGGTCACACAATCCTTACTGGAATGCTGCAGGCTATTAGGTGGCCTCTGGAACTGTAGAGTAAGATCTTATTTCTGAAGACACCATAAGCTTGTGTCATAGAACATGGACAAACCTAGCTGCTAGTCAACTGGAAGTTTCATCCCTACTGGCTACATTTCATAATGTGGAAAGATGCTGTGCAAGCTATCTGGGGAGAAAAGTCAACATCAGTCACAGCCAGTTGAACCTTGCAAATCATATTAATAACTGGCCTAGCCAGACATGCCCACTGATGCAATGGGAGCACAAATTTTATGGGAGTAATCAACCACATTTTCAATTGGATTTAAGACTTGCTCAAGAGATGGAACCTATTTACATGGTACTTTCAATAGGGGCTTGTGGCTACAAAGGTCATGGGCCCTAGGAGAAAATCTACTACTATATTATGCTAAAAGGCATAGCACTAAAATGATTCCTAATGGCATCACTCTAGCCATAGATGCACTGCAAACCCTCTTCAGAGAAGCTTCTTTTTGAAATAGGTAGCAATTAACATAGAGACTTCAATTCGTCAATTTGCAAAGCATAAAAGACTTCAGATTGCCCAGCCCTGCATGGGTCATCTATGTCACAAGCCTCTCCTCAATGCTTAGAAACCACTGTGGACAAAAGGATTGAAAGATTCTAACAGCCAGAGGTAGAGCATGGCTTCAGGGAAACAATGTTTGCCAGGCAAGCAAGGCAGATGCACATATGAACCCAGCAGTTGTGACAGCTTGTACAAGACTTGAGAAAGCTGAAGACAGACAAAACCCCAGCATGGAAGAGGGGAAGTGGACATGAGGTCCACACCCTATCTTGAGCTCTTGGTATTTGATTGCTGCTGAGAAAATGTAAGTCACTTTTCTTTAATAGTGAGACACCTGGTCAACCACACTCCAGGGCAGGCCCCACACCCAAGAGTAGTTGGCCAATGCATACTGGACTCAGTGGCGGAAGAGAAAATATGAAGTCTGATGGATGGAGTTGGGAAGAATCTTGGGGGAGTTTTGGGGAAGGAAATAAATATGAGCAAAACATTGAATAAAATTCTCAAAGAATTAATAAAAATTATTTTTTACAGACTCTCTAGGTCAAATGCTTGACTGATATGCATTATTTTATTATATTGGGAAAGAGTTTTAAATTAAATATATTTCTCAGAGTGATGTTATGAATAGAAATCAAATAAATTGAGAGGTAGTTCTACAGTGCCTTGCACATAGTAATAGTTAATTTTCTTTTTGTTTGTTCAGTGGATTCTAGACTGACATATGCAAAAGTTTTCATTGAACTGATCAACATTAATACCATATAAATTTCTGAGACCCTGAGAAACAGTATGCTGGCATGTTTACTTTCTCAGTCTACAAAGGAAAGCTTACTGTGCTACTGCTATTACTAATTGCTATTACTGTGCCTAATAGTTTAACTTTACTTTTAAACAACTATAGCATAATATTGCTATGCAGAATGGGAAAATTGATGGAAACAGCCTGGAAGGTGGTTCACAGCAAGCCCCCTCAACTCCTCCCAACACCCCAGATCCAAGAAGCCCCCCGAATCCAGAGAACATTGCACCAGGTAAGTATGGAAAAGTAAAATTCCTATGTGTTTAAAGATACTACTCCTGTGAAGTTCCATTAAACCGTATTTAAGCGATACAGTTTTTCTCATTAAACATTTTTCATAAGTTTAGGATAAATGTAAGATTTGAGTTTAAAATAATCATGTGAAATATTTCCAATTATTATATATTGTTTCAAGTAGTACATGTTATTTCTTTTTGAACTTTTTATTTATTTATCTGGTGTGTGTGTGTCTTCTGAAGAGAGCATATGGAGGTCAGAAGACAGCTTTCCATAGTCAGGTTTTTGTTTTTTTTTTTTTTTATTGGTTTCTGTTCTCTAAAAGGACTTTATATGAAGTCTGTAAAGCATATATTTGGCTAGGTGTGGGTGGCCCATTACTTTATTCCTAGCATACTGAAGCTAAGGCAGGAGGTTTATGAGTCCCATGCCAGCCTGGGCTACTTAGACCCTGAATCAAAAGAAACAGACAACATCAATAACAACCACACCCACAAATGAAAGAAGAACTGAGCTCTTTAGTTTGTTTTAAAAGCAAATCCTATTCAGTTAATGTGTATTATTTAGAAACATTTTTACATGATGAGATAATCCTTATGAAAATTTGTATTAATTAATTACTAATATTTCAACATTTTTAACTAGGTAGTTAGGGTATGTGTTAAGAACTCCACAGTAATAAGGCTACAGCGGGTACTCAGCTCCTTTTTAAAAATAATTATTTCTTGAGTATAATGTAAAGTAACAAAAGGGCGCATTTAAAAATAATAGTTTTGCTTAAATAAAGATAAATTATAGTCAAGGGGAAAACATAATTTGGAAAAGCAAATCATTAAATCAACAAATGATGATAATAATAATTATTATTATTAATAATAATAAAGTATCTTCTCTAATTTTCTTAATCTTAAAAGAGTCTTTAAAGGTCTCCACTTCAGTTTGTTGCTTCCTGGTGGCTCATAGAAAGGGTTCTTCAAGAAGCACTAAAGGCAGGAAGATGTTAGCTGGTGTTTAGTAACTGAAGGGTGCTCTGTTTATTCCCTTCTGCTCCGTTTCCAAAGGATACTCTGGACCACTGAAGGAAATTCCTCCTGAAAGATTTAACACAACAGCGGTTCCGAAGTACTACCAGTCTCCCTGGGAGCAGGCCATTGGCAGCGATCCTGAGCTCCTAGAGGCTTTGTACCCGAAACTTTTCCAGCCTGAAGGAAAGGCAGAACTGCCTGATTACAGGAGCTTTAACAGGTAACTAACTCAGTTATCCAGGGTGACTCGGTGGATTTGTGAGACCAAGACATTCTCACTACCGTACAGGGAATCGATCCTTAAAAAAAAAAAATCATCCAAGTAGAAACCAAGGCTTCTGCTAAGTCTGAGTGGCCACTCATTTTTGCACTATTACTAATACTCTAAAAAATTTAACTAGTTAATTCACTGAGCTCTCTGTCTCTCCCTGATTGAAAAGCTATGAAGATAACTATCTTGAAAAACAAAAACAAAAAGGAAAATTAAGAACCAAAGCTCAGTTGATGCCACTTTTCTGGGGGCGGTGTTCTCTGGTAAACCATAAAAGGTCTATAGGCTAAGCAAAACAGTTTTGGGTGTGGGAAGATCAGGAACAGGTTAGAATCCTCCGTGGATCAGCCTCGGTGTCTCCATGCTTCCAGCTAGAAACCCTAAGCACATCTCCTTGGAGTAAAGGCAAACAGTAAACCAGCCTTCAATGCCCTCAAGGTTGCTTCAATCAGCAGTGTCAAGCTGGGCAAATGCCACCTCCTCTCAGTCACACAGCTACTACAACTGACGTCAGTCTGTCCAGATGATACAATTTTATACTCAAATCTTCTCTCTATGACTGTTAAGTTTCTATCAGACATTTTTAATGATTAAAACACATAGTATAAATTGACAACTTTAACTGTGTTTTGAAAGATATTAATTCTTTTTTGTTTGTTTGGTTTGGTTTGGTTTGGTTTTTGAGATATGGTTTCTCTGTGTAGCCTTGGCTGTCCTGGACTGACTTTGTAGACCAAGACTGGCCTCAAACTCACAGAGATCAACCTGCCTCTGCCTCCCAGGGGGCTGGGATTCCAGGAGTGTGCCACTATGCCCGGTTGAAAGA
This sequence comes from Psammomys obesus, assembly GCF_907164565.1. Taxonomy (NCBI): domain Eukaryota; kingdom Metazoa; phylum Chordata; class Mammalia; order Rodentia; family Muridae; genus Psammomys; species Psammomys obesus. The sequence goes on along the minus strand of NW_026596095.1, from coordinate 10,780,312 downwards.
TGTATTTCTATTTCTTTATGTGGATGATGGCTTTTGCCTGAATATGTGTATGCACACCGTATGTGTACAAGTGTCATGGAAGTCAGGAGATGGCATGGGGTTCCCTGGGACTGCAGTTACAGATGGTTGCGTGTGCCACCACGTAGATGCTGGAAACCTAGTCATCTGCAAGAGCTAAGCCATCTTTCCAGCCCTCAATTTTAATCATGTTAAGGTACTGGCTAGTAGTGTTAACTACACTCACAATGTATGTAACCAAAACCACCATCTCCAAAACCAAGACTCCTGCATCCATATTAGACAATGGTTTTTATCTTCCCTAGTCTCTGACAACCACCACTGTATTGTTTTGCCTTTATGATTTTTACTACTCTAAATATTTCTTGTAAGTGAAATCATATAGTGTTTGTCTTTTTAGACTGGCTTAGTATAATGTCCTCTAGTTTAAATTTTAGTTTGTGTTTATATTACTATAACTCAAATTATTGTCTTCTTCCTGGGGCAAGAGGGTTTATAATTGGGGCAGATATATATATATATAATGCTCTACAGTAGTTCCTAATATATATGGCTATTCCACATGGCTTGCTGTATCTATGTTATGGAAATTTAATATTTTTTCTGTACATGTATCGTATTGAGAAATAGAGATGCGCTTAGCCTGATGAATGAACTTAGTGACATTTGACACAGCTGAAGAGCCAACTGTGATATGACGTAGGACATTGTTCCAGCTGAGATGCGGAGGACAAAGTAAAGAAACCAAAGGGCAAGGTAAGCAGAGGACACATATGCAGCAGCCATGCCTGTCTGTGGGAGCAAGACCCGATGGAGGAATTAAGCAGAAGCGACATGGAAGGATTCATGCCTTTTCACACTTGACAGAAGCCTCAAGAAACACCGAGCAAGCCAAGAAGGGTGAGCAAGACAGAAAGGAGATTTGAAGGTCCGGGATTAAAGTTTCTTTTCAAAGAAGTAAAATCAAGTTGATTTCCAAAGTGAAATGATGGACATCATGAAAAAAATACCTGTAGTGGAGTTTTGGCTTCTTTAAAAACTCAGTTGGGTTATGTAAACATGTTTTTATTTTAATCCCAAGTGTGGGATTTTAGTTTGTCCTTTAGTTTGTCCACAGCTGATAACTGTGGGGTGTAATCTTTGCCCGCTGGAGTTAGTGGAATTCTGAGGACTTTGGGAGAGTATAAATACAAGAGTCCAGAGAGAGCAATGAGATGGAGGGAAGGCTTTGAGGAGTCAGACAGAGGAAGAAGAAGGCTGCTTGTCTGTCATGCTGTGATTGCCCTTTGCTGTTGCTGGACTGCTAGATATCTTGATGACTGAGATTGCTATTTTCCCAAAGAATCTGACATCCCTAACCAGCGGAACTAAGTCTAAAGAGGTCTACATCTCCTGTCCCTTCTGACCTTCTTTCCTTCCTACTTAGGGTTGGGGGTTGGAAGAGAGGTAGAGGCTTTAGGAACCCCAAATACAACATAGTTTAAAAACAGTGCCTACAAACACCTAAAATCATGATATAACTACCAATTTATAGTTCTGTATCCACTAAAGGTATTCTTTAAAGGTCAAAGTTAAATTTAAGAGTTACATATGCATTTTTGGACAGAGACATTTGTTGACTCTTATTAGACAATAAGATGGGAATAATAAACGGAGTTGCTCTTATTCACAGGGCATGATTGTGCCCACAAACATTCAAAAGGGGCTACTGATTAATCACCAGAACTAGAACGTAAATGTGGCAAGAGTGCAGACTACAAGGTCAGGAGTACAGACTACAGAGTCAGCATGAAATGCAGCAGGAACAAATAACTGAAATGTAAACAATGTTGGTAATATCCGCGGCCTGCAACCTATGCTTTGGGTGGCGTCTTTATGTATATGTACCTTTTACTTTTAATGTTTTTAAAAAAATTTTATTTAGAAATTTTCACAAGGACAAAGTAGTCCCAGCAATTATCTCTACTTGTATATATTCAGCATGACAAAAGCCCTTCATTAAATTAGTCAGAATATCATCCAGCCATTTAAAAGAGAAGTTTAAATAATTTTGAGATGTTAAATGGGTTCTTCCCCCATTGAAGGTCAACACAACTTTATTTTTTTCAAACTACTAATGATTTTGAGAATATAATCTGACCAAGAACTTAGTTCCTCGGCTATTATACACATGTTTCAAAAGTAATTTGTGGTATTGTTTTTCTCTTATATTTACCAAATTATTCAACATGCTACTACACAGAAACTTTATTCTGATATAACTTTATCATTATTGTAAAACAAATGGCAAAGGCACATGGGAAGAGACAGAGAGAGGCAGAGAAAGAGAGAAAGGAAGAGGGAGAGGGACAGGGAGAGAGGGAGGGAGGGATTTCCACATCTCAAGTCCTTGAAAGAAGTACACTGCTACAGTTTCACAGCCCCATGTTCTTGGGCATAATCATTAGATGTTAACAAAGCGCAAGACGCAGGCTGATAGCTCTCTGTGGTGATAACGATCATGGGAAACTTGACTCCCAAGGATAATTACAACCTCAAAACGACCAAGCTCTGAATGCAACCTTTTCTTCTCATATTCCTTTTGTATGCATTTAAACTTCATGTTACATTCAAGGTCACGGGACACGTGAGAGCAAGAAAATTCCTGGTTTTACTTCAAATCGCTGTATGTTCTTATGCACAATATTTAACTTAACTTTCTCATCTTAGGACATATTTATGATTAAGGCACATATAAATTTTGGTAGAATAGTTTATTTTTAATTTCTATGCAAGCACTTAAATTACAGAAAAAAATTAACAATTATTATGAGTGTATCATGTACCCAATAGTTTTTACTTTTACAAATGTAACCCATCAGAGTAAGAACAACAACAACAAAAGCATCAATCTGTGAACCTGAACGATACAGGCTTACTATTTACTACATGGGTGACATAATGTGAAAATCGTTTTAACTCAGACCGATTTCTGTAAAATAAGTATTACATAAACTAGAGAGATAGAATTACATTTTAAAAGAAGACTTCAAGCCTTTCCATTGGAAATTTTTGCTGCACTAACTTGGACTAAAGCTTGGAAGTATTTTCATGGACCTAAAACATGTTTCAGGAGGGCTTCCACTCTGAATGCTAATGCACTCTCCTTCATTTGAGAGGATAGTAGAGCCCAAGTCAACAGGATGCGGTCTCAGAGGTGCCAAAGAAAAGAAAACCGTTGAACCGTCAGTGGGAGCTAAGAGATGGATGATGGAACGGAATGAAATATTGTCCTTTACAAGGCAAGAAAATTACTCACCATTTCATAGGACAAAATAAAATGCAAAAAAGAAAACAGCACGCTGAATGCTAAACATTAGCAATGAAGCACTGGGTAGCTCTCCCTTTAAGATTTAATTTAAAAAATACATTTTTTTTTTTCAGAAAAAAAAAACATTTAAAATGAGCAAATTTTATTTCTGGAATAAACATAAAATCACTCAGCCAAATTCAACTAGCTTCAGGAATGTTTAACTCCAGCCCCTTTTACTTAATGGTGTAACCATTCCTTTTTTAAAATGGGCTTATTTATTCACTTTGCATACCAATTGCAGCCCGCTCCTTCCTCCCCTCCCAGTGCCACCCTTCCACCCTCTTCACCCATCCTCCCCAGCTCTCTCTCTCTCTCTCTCTCTCTCTCTCCTGCACTTGCCCTCCTGCCCCTCCACTTCCTGTCCCATCAGGACTGAGTGAGACCTCTTCCACTGAGGCCAGACACAGCTGCCCTGCTAGGGGAAGTGATCCAGTAGCAGGCAACTGCATCCTTGTCAGTGACAGCCTCCACCCCAGTTGATAAGGGACCCACATGCAGCTGTCTATCTGCCCCGTAAGTGTAGGGGCAGCCATGCAGGTCTCTGTGAGCCCTTTAAAGCCCTTTAAAGCCCCGGAATGAATATTTTGTGTAGGTACCCATGTGGAATAGCCATGCTTGGTTCAATGGCTCTATTATTCCTATTTTGAAACTCTGTCTCTCTGTTGGGGACCAACCCTACTCCATTGTACATATTAGGCATGGACTCTGTTATCTTACCAAGACTTCCTGATGAATGTATTTAAGTGGTGCTCTTCCCCTAGGACTAAATTCCTCAAAGCTATAAGTACTGTGCTTTATTTTCTTCATGATGCTTCTGATTGCCTCCTGTATGGTCAGTCCTTTCTCTTTCTATGAGTCTCCCTCTCTATAATGCAGACACCAGTGGAAAGTTGTGTGACTTTCTCCTATTTTTCCCCATGACTTTAGCATTTATAATGGGACCTGGAACCTAGTCGGCATTCATTAAGCATCTCATCTATGTTGAATAATGAATTGATCTTACATAATTAATTTCTGGGAAGCCCTGAATGTTATGTAATTTATCTTAGAGAAATGAGTCTCAACATGTGGGTCATGACTCCTTTGGGGGGTCAATCCAGGGGTCATCTAAGGCCATTGGGAAACACAGATATTTGTATTATAATTCATAACAGTAGCAAAATTACGGTTATGAAGCAACAATGAAAATAATTTTATGATTGTGGTAACTACAACATGAAGAACTGTATTAAAGGGTCTCAGAATTAGGAAGGTTGAGAACCACCATCTTAGAGAAAGATGGGGTTTTAGGCTAGCCAGTCTGACTCAAGAACTCCATCTTTTCCATAGTTCTATTTTGGTTTTCGTCTGCTGCTCTGTAATTTCTACTGTGTTTACTTTTAGTTTATGTGGTGGTCTGGGAAGGAAAAATCCTACTTTAACTTTTTTCTTCACTGTTTTTGGCTTTGTCACATGCATATATTCACATTATTACTAATTATTAAGTTCCAGAACAAACCCATAAATTCTATCACCTATACATAGGAGGATGAAAAATATGCCCTCTTTATTCCACTCCTATATCCTGCTGTTAGCCAACTCTCATTAATTTAACTTCCATATCAACCATGTACTTTTCTGCAGCATAAATATTTTAAAGTAGATAAGTTATATTTTGAGGAATAGTGTCTTTCCTTGGCCATTAATCTACATGATCATATTTTACATTCCTCCTTATTATTACAGCCTGTGCTTTTTCATGTTACTGCTTAACTTGGGTTGATTATTTACCCACTAGTTTGCTGGAGTATGTTTAAGTATCTCTCTTAGAAAAGAAACACCAATCCAGTTCCACGCTATCTGTGATTAATGTTTTAGCTTAGCTTTCTCTCTTCAGTAATCATTCAGCATTGTTTCACTTATTATTTTGCTATCTAATGTTTTGAAAACAAGATTATAGCTAGCATAATTCAGTTTATTCTCTTCCCCTCTTCTTCCGTCATTCTTCTACACCGATCATTACATTAAGAAAATTAAAATTGAAAGACAGATGGGATGTGCATTGAACGTATGACAGGAGTCTACTGAGTGCATCTGAAAGACTCTAACTAGTAGTGCTTTCAAAGCGGATACAAAGACTCATGACCAAACCTTTGGCAGAGTACAGGGAATCATATGAAAGAAGGGGAGTTAGTATGATGGGGAAAGAATAGAAGCTCCACAAGGACCAAATATATCTGGGCACAGGGTCTTTTCTTAGACCATGTATGGATATAACCTAGAACCTCTGCTCAGATGTAGCCTGTGGTAGCTCAGTAACCAATTGGTTTCCCATAGTGAGGGGAACAAGGACTATTTCTAACAGGAACTCAATGACTGGCTCTTTGACCTCCCCACCCCCCAAGGGAGGAGCAGTCCTGTTAGGCCACAGAGGAGGGCTTTGCAGCCAGTCCTGAAGATACCTGATAAAACAGGATCGGATGAATGAGGAGGAGGTCCTCCTCCATCAATGGACTTGGAAAGGGGCACGGTGGAGATGAGGGAGGGAGGGTAGGATTGGGAGGGAATGAGGGAGCAGGATACGGCTGGGATACAGAGTTAATAAAATGTAACTGATAAGAAAAAAATAAAATTAAAAAAAGAAAAGAAAAGAAAATTAAAATTCTAACAAGAATGTGCAGGCAGACTCTCTCTCTTCTCCTCCTCTTCCTCTTCATCTCCCTCTCCCTCCCCTTCCTCTTCCTCTCCTGGGCAAGCGGAATCATCTACAACCCTCTTCAGTGGGGTGACTCTTTTGGCTTATAGTCTCTTCTTCGTTCAGGAAGATTACATTCTATCCATCACTGGCTCTGATCATAATCTTAGTGCTCTGTTTTATTCTTCCAGAAGCTCAATATCCTCAGTATTGACTCTCATCTCTTTTATTTGTTATATTGTCTGTTTTCTGTACATTCTAGTAGTCTTTTCTTACATAATTGAGTATACTTTGCCAAGTTGACTAACTTCTAAAAAGATTACAATTTCTTTGAGGATAGTGATCACGCCTTTGATTTCCACTTACATTCTTCTAGCACATTCTTAGAAACAATAGATCATCATAATTTGATATTCTTAGAGAGATTAGGATAATATGTGGTAATGGAGGCATGTGGTCTAATTAGAAAAAATACAGCAGAATACTTAAAAAGTGGAACACTGAGAGGCTATCTCTAGGAATATACACGACGCACTTGACAAACAAGAACCCAGTGATGGGGTGTAGCTCCAGGGTAAGGCGCTTGCCAGATTGTGCTGAGTCCTGAGTTTGACCCTGAACCCAACAAAATAAAGAAACAGAAAACCCTGAATCCAACACATAAGGAAAAACCCATGTCACATATGCAAATAAAGATAATAGATTAATTAACCAAGGCTCAACTTAATTGATACAAGCTCCATTTTAGGAACTTACTGTCATTATATTATTATAAAATAGTATATGTTGCATAGCTTAAAAAAACATGGTAAACAGAATGTTCAGTGAATGTTTTAGAATAATATTTTATGTTAGAAGTTTGACATTTGACATAAAATTTTCAAATCAATATATAAAATTTCAAATGTTTCTAAACTAGCATAATTTTATAAGATTTTAAAAATATTTTTCTACTTTACATAATAATTTTAAAAAGAATATGACAAATTATGTGGAAAATGAAAAGCAACAAAATATTTTTTAGCCTGAGGTTATGTCTAAGTGGCTGTGTATTTGTGAAGCATGTGTGCCTTGGATTAAAACCTAAATCTCCCTCCAAAAAGACAAAAACAAAATAATAATTTTCTCATAGCACTAAAAATATTTTAAAGTGAAATGTGGCCATTAAACCCTTTCATCTCCTTACTCCTGAGGCTATATTAACATTGACCATTAAATTGGTTAAGGATGTAATAAGAAAAGCTTGAAATGCAGTTGGTCACATGCCACTTTCTGCATCTGAGTGCTCTTTCCACAGTTTTTCTAATGAATTGAGTGTCCATCTAAGTGCCCAGCTTGGTAGAAAAACAGATCCCATGAAGTCAGAAGAGTAACAAGTGGCCAACAGCCAATCCTGACAAAGTAGCTCTGTGGACACTACAATATATCTAGTGAGACTATGGGAAGAGCACTGAATATAACTTTCCTTCTAGCAGACTAAAACAGTTAATTAAACGACTCAAAATTAATGACTTAAGTTTGTAACGCCCACTGTACATACTAATGCTCTATGGTCACAAGGCAGGGAAATCTTCAAGAAGTTATGACTTTAAACTTAAAGAGTCTTTAGAATGTGCTAGACAGAGCAAAAGAACCTCAAGCAGAGAAAGAGAAAAGGATGTGAGAAGAGGCAACATGACAGAGCAGTAAGTGTCTTATTTGGCAAAGCAAAGTCAACATAAAGGCGAACAGAGCAAACGCAGTATGTCTGTCTTCTCAATGGATGTCCAAGTCACATTCTTGCCCACCAGTAAAAAACTCTCAACCTTGAACCTGCCAGATGCTAAAACTCTGAACCTATGAATCATCCTTGATATTTCCATTGCTCTCCATTTTTATCCTATTTATGAGAAAATGCTATCATTCTGTCTCCAAATAGACACTGAAACAACTCGGTCCTCCATATTCAAGCATCACACCTGGAATCTAAATTTCTCACTGGTTGCCTATCTCAACCTCTTAAAATCTGTTCACGTGGCAACTAGAATTCCCTTTACATAGTTTAATCAGGTCACATCACTCCCCTCCAATTGTTTCCCTTCATACTCACAGAAAATTCACTTTTTAAAAAGATTTAGTTGTGTGTGTGTGTGTGTGTGTGTGTGTGTGTGTGTGTGTGTGTGTGTG
>NW_026596095.1:10753839-10772092 GCF_907164565.1 Psammomys obesus | reverse complement strand
GTGTGTGTGTGTGTGTGTGTGTGTGTGTGTGTGTGTGTGTGTGTGTGGTGTACATGTGCAGAAGAGGGCATCCTATCTCGTGGAGCTGATGTTACTAGTGTTGTGTGCTACAGGACATGGGTGCTGGGAACCAAAACTGGTCTTCTAAGGAAGAGTAAACATTTTTAACCACCATCTTTCCATCTTTAAACAACCTGCCTGTACCCTCTCTTGCCTCCATCTGCTAGTCTAGAAAGATAGGTCTTCCTTCTTTCCCTGAACTTTCCAAAATTTTATCTGCCTTTGATTAGTCTCTCTAGTGGACATGCTCTAATGAACATGCTGGACATGTGCATTTGCCAAATTCTCATGGCTAACCTCTTGCCTTCAGAAGGTAGTTTAAATGTCATGATTTCCCAGAGAAGTATTCATGATGATTCAAGCTAAAGTAACTAAACACTCAGTTATTCACAATGTCATCCTATTTAAATTTGCTGTACAACTCATCACTGTTAGATGTTTCCTTGTGTTTGTTTTTATTTGTTATGCCTCCTTTACTACATGCGATCTGAAAGTATATTATGTACATTGTTCATTTAGAACTCTGCCTGACACTACATGAGAAAATAAGGCCTAAGACTAAACAAGCTAGACATTTATGTGGAATCCTGTAGGCAAAAGCAGAGGTTAGATTTCTATCCAGAGATAAGTGGTGAAATTTTGAAACTTTTTGTTTATTTTGGGATTATGTTTTGTTTACATTTCTCCCTTTCCTTTCCTCTTTTCAAGCTCTCCCATATACCTCTCCCTACTATCCTTCAAATGCATGGTCCTTTTTTGCAAATTTTGAAATTTTTAAGGCAAAGATAGAAATATGCACAAGACACTTTTTTTTAACTTCAAAGAGTTTGGAATGCATAGATGATCATAAATAAATGATAACCTTAAAAACAGACACGAACAATACAGATTGCCATATCCCAAGAACCAAATGGTTAAATAGAAACAACCCATACCAGATGAAGGATATGGGCTGGGATAGTTGGTGGGAAGATAGAACTGAAATGTCACAGACTTTTAATATAATAAGTCAGCAAGAGCACAGAAGCAAGAATTGCTTGTAATGAATCAGGGATCAGATTTGTCAAATAAGTGTACATACAAAGTGGCTTTGTAGCAATTTGTCATTTATCTGTTTTACCATCAATGCATGAACCTTCAGGGAAAAATGCTTGATTCAGGGGCCCCAAACTGAAAAGCATCAGTTGAAGACAGTAATAACAGGTCCATAAAATTATGAGAGTGTTTGCTTTTTATGACAAGCAAAATTGAACATTAATTATGACTTTCCTTTCTTTTGATTTGCACAGAGTTGCCACTCCATTTGGAGGTTTTGAAAAAGCATCCAAAATGGTGAAATTCAAAGTTCCTGACTTTGAACTACTACTGCTAACAGATCCTCGGTTCTTGGCCTTTGCCAATCCTCTCTCAGGCAGACGGTCCTTCAACAGGACTCCAAAGGGATGGGTGTCTGAGAATATTCCTGTGGTGATAACAACTGAACCTGCAGAAGATGCCACTGTACCAGAATCAGATGACCTGTGAAAAGGAAGCTGGACACGCCACAGAATGCTCTACATAGAAAAGCTGCTGTTACTCCACTCACTGGCAAAGCTATTTCAGTTCCTCATTACTATAACCATTTAATAGCAGTTAAGTAAACTTCATTTTATGCCATTTAATTTGAATTGAACAATTAAATCCTTATTTTAAAAAAACTTGTAAGTAACTTGTATTCATTCATAGCTTTGTTTTCAAATTTAATTTCCTGTTTTAAATAATCTGGCCTTTTCATTGTGAGGTTCAGATGGAAAAGTAACTGACAAATGTTTTCCTTTTCTCAATGACTTATTCCAGAAAATTTTATATCGACTCTAGAATCAAAGTATACAGGAAGATGTGCAGGGTCATTCAGAATTTTATTTGCATGGTGAGAGCTATGGGAGATGATCTACAAATGTTATTGCTGAAGATGAGGGTTAGGCACTTCCTGTCTGGTGCCATGGAAACATAGCACATCTGGATATGTCTCCTCTTTAGCGGCAATGACCCAATTTCTAATTTGTATGATCATAGACATTTTTCTGTCAACCCTGAAAGTACAGCAATGAACTGTGTCAATTATAAAGCATTATTCCCTAATCTCATAAGTGTTTTTCAAATGGGAGGATCTTACGTGATTTCTTTTCAAGATTATGTAGAAAATGAAGAAACAACCCTCTGTTCACTGTTAACGTTTCTTCCATTCCTGGAAATGCCTATGAATTCATGCTCAGCTGACACCTTCAGAAATGCCAAAATTTCACTCTGGTTGCTACGCAATTTAAAATTCAAAAGGAATTTTGAATGGGTTTTTCACTGACTTGAAAAACAGCTGAATCTTTTAGAGTCCAGAGAAAAATAGTCTCTTTAGAAGAGCAGAATGACTGGTATTTTTCCACAGAATTTGTAAGTGTGAAATACAGAGAAAAGAATAAAAACTATCAAAATAGAAAGCAAAAGGATAAAAATTACATTTGTTCATGAAGTATTGATTATCAGTCTGTGTACATTGCTTCATAAAAGTAATCATGTGTTTTAGTAGTTTATCCTGTGTGGCAGATACTATAAATGATCTCGACTTTATGAAAGACACTTCCTCAGATAGGTAATATGACCTCTTAGTGAACCTTACTCATAAGTGATAGAATTGGTTGTCACTAGCCCTAAAAGATAGACTCTAAAAGTACCTACTTGCTACTTCTTTCAGATAAAAGTGCAAACTACCTTATTATATTTAGACAAATAATTATGTTTTGTTAGAGTTAAGCAATTAATAGTTCATCTTTATTGTTTCATTATATTTAGACAACTTTGATGTTCAAATAATTTTGTATTATTCCATTTAGATAAGTATTTTTTAACATCGATTATTTTAATTTTAGTCAATTACATAAAAAAATTTGTGTTCAAAGACATAAGGAGCTGAACTTTAAGAATGTGTTGAAAGTTGGACTATTAAAACAAGTAGCGTGCATATTAAGTTTGATATAGAAGAAACACAAAGGTTTGCCAGGTTAAATCTGCTCATCTCTGACCAGTGGACTTTATTCCCTTTGGATCTGCATGATCTCCTTTTTCATTCTACTCTCTGGAAAAGATGAATAAAGGAGGAAAGGAATGTGAAACAGCCAAAAAAAAAAAAATCATCTATTGTAGCAATACACCAGAAGTATTCTTTCAAAAGAAAATGTTTAGATAAAATTCTTTCAATTTCCATTATATTGTTCAATTGAATTTGGTGTTATTAAATTATACCTATTTTATTTAAGTCAATTTCCTTTCCTTGGTAGAGTTGATCAGCTGGCCACCTGTTCTTAGACAATAACTAGAACTGATTAATGACTGTCTGATCAATCAAAAGATAATCCTTAGCTTCTAATTCCAAATTTTATCTAATTATTTTTCTAAGTCTTTAATTTTTTTCAAAAATTCATACTATGTACTTGGCTTATATTCATCCTCCCAGTCCTCCCCCATCTTCCTATCCACACAACCTCATCCCCCCCATATATATATATATATATATATATATATATATATATATATATATATATATATATATAATTGCTCAGTTTGTGTTGGTCAACTACTCCTGGGTGTGGGGCCTGTCCTGGAGTATGGTTGACCAGGTGTCACACCATTAAAGAAAACTGACTTTTCCTCTCTCATCAGTGTTCAAATGCCAAGAGTTTCTTAGCTAGGAGTGGGACCTCATACCCACTTCCCCTCTCCCATGCTGGGGTTTTATCTAGGACAAACTTGCTCAGGTCTCATACAAGCTGTCACAATTGCCGTGAGTTCATATATGGACCTGTTCTGCTGTGTCTGGCAAATACTGTTTTCCAAAGCCATCCGCTACATTTGTCTGTTACAATATTTTCACCACCTCACCCACAATGATCTCTGAGCCTTGGGAGGAGGGCTGTGATATAGATGTTTCAGTAGAGCTGAGCAGTCTGGAGTCTTTTATTCTCTGCATCTGGACCAGTTGTGGGTTTCTATGTTAATTGCCATCTACTGCAAGAAGAAGCTTCTCTGATGAGGGTTGAGGAACACGCTGGTTATCTACAGCAGTAAGTCATTAAGAGACATTTTAATGCTATGTCTTCCGGCAGAATAACAGTAGTAAGTTTCCCTCTAGGTAGGGCCAATGCTCTATCCAGCCACAGGTTCTTTTTTCAATTGGCAGTATCAGATATGGGTCCCATCTCTCTGAACGGGCCTTGAATCCAGTGGGAAGGTGGTGGGATACTCTCATAACATCTGTGCCTCTGTTGCACCAGTGGGCATATCTCACCAGGCAGGTTGTCATTGTAGTTTAGAAGCTTTCCGGTTGGGTGAGATTGTGGGTTTCTTTTCTCCAGCGGCACACACTAGCACCTTTCGGCACTGTGAGAACTAACCTGTGTGAGTGAAGCTTCTAGGTGAGTACCAGCTAGATTTCTCCATGTTCTATGACTCAAGCATGTGCTGTCTTCAGGAACAGTGTCTTGTTGCCAAGTTCTGATGGGTAACCAAGAGCATCGGCAGTAGCCTGTAATGTTTGGAGGCCTTAGAGGAGTCCATTGGCCAAAAACTCAGAAAAACAGCAACCTGCTTTGGGGTAGGAGACTTTATTTGGTAGTGTATAGTATGTAGCTAGTATATTGTCCCCACTTTATAAGGTAACTCCATAGTATACAATAGATTTCCATATGGCTTTTTCAACAGGCCTTTAGTATTACTTATTCCTTTCCATACCTCCTCCTCTACCACACCCTACCATCACCTCCCCCACTTTATATCTGTACTCTCTATCTCCTTCCTTGAAATATTCCCTCCTCCCCCATGGCCCCTTACTAGTTTCTAACCTCTGCAGGTGTTACAAATGAAAATGACTTATCTAAAGTCTAAAAGCTAACAACCACATGAGAGAAAACATTTGATGCTTGTCTTTCTTGGTCAAGGCTACCATATTCATGATGGTTGTTTCCAGTTATACCCATTTGCCTACAGATTTCATGCTTTTTTATTTTTATTTAACTTTCATTAATTACACTTTATTCATTTTGTATCCCTCCCATAAGCCCCTCCCTCCGCCCCTCCCAGCCCCACCCTTCCCCCCTTTCTGCATGCATGCCCCTCCCCAAGTCTACTGATAGGGGAGGTCCTCCTCTCCTTCTTTCTGATCTTAGTCTATCAGTTCTCATCAGAAGTGGCTGCATTGTCAAGGTTCTAGGTTATCTCCATGAATAGTCCTTGGTTGGAGTATGAGTCTCTGGGAAGTTCCCTGTGTTCAAATTATCTTTTTCTGTTGCTCTCCTTGTGGAGTTTCTGTTCTCTCCAGCTCTTACTATTTCCCACTTCTTACATAAAATTTCATTCACTCTGCCCATCGGTTGGCCATCAGGCTCAGCATCTGCTTTGACAGTGTGCACTGCAGAGGCTTTCAGAGGCCCTCTGTGACAGGTTCTGAGGTTGTTTCCTGTTTTCTTCTTCTGGCTTTCAGAGGCCCTCTGTGGCAGGTTCCTAGGTTGTTTCCTGTTTTCTTTTTCTTCTGATGTCCATCCTCTTTGCCTTTCATGGTGGGGATTGAACTTTTTAGTTAGGGTCCTCTCTTTTGCTTAGTTTGTTTAGATGTACAGATTTTTTGGGTTTATTCTGTGTTGTATGTTTATATGAGTGAGTATATACCGTGTGTGTCTTTTTGCTTCTGGGACAGAACACCAACAGCACAAGCTCTAAGAGCAACAATCAATAAATGGGACCTCATGAAACTGAAAAGCTTCTGTAAAGCAAAGGACACCGTCATCAAAACAAAGCGACTGCCTACAGATTGGGAAAGAATCATCACCAACCCTTTATCTGACAGAGGACTCATATCCAGTATATATAAAGAACTAAAGAAGCTGAAAAGCAGCAAACCAAGTAATCCACTTAAAAAATGGGGAACAGAGCTAAAGAGAGAATTCTCTGTAGAGGAATATCGAATGGCAGAGAAGCACTTAAAGAAATGCTCAACCTCATTAGCCATTAGGGAAATGCAAATCAAAACAACCCTGAGATTTCACCTTACACCCATCAGAATGGCCAAGATCAAAAACTCAAGTGACAACACATGCTGGAGAGGTTGTGGAGAAAGGGGAACCCTTCTCCACTGCTGATGGGAATGTAAACTTGTACAACCACTCTGGAAATCAATCTGGAGCTTTCTCAGACAACTAGGAATAGCGCTTCCTCAAGATCCAGCCATACCACTCCTAGGTATACATCCAAAAGAGGCTCAAGTACACAAAAAGGACATTTGCTCAACCATGTTTGTAGCAGCTTTATTTGCAATAGCCAGACGCTGGAAACAGCCCAGATGCCCGTCAACTGAAGAATGGATGCAGAAACTGTGGTACATCTATACAATGGAGTATTACTCAGCAATGAAAAATAAGGAAATCATGAAATTTGCAGGTAAATGGTGGGACCTGGAAAGGATTTCATTCTTCTTAACAGTTGAATAATAATCTACTGTATGAAAATACCACATCTTCACTATCTACTCTTCAGTTGATGGACATCTAGGTTGTTTCCATTCCCTGGCTATTGTAACTAGACTAGGTCTCAACATGAATGAGCAAGTATTTCTGTAGTAAAGTCCTTTGGGTATACACCCAGAGTTATATGGCTGGTGCTTGCAGGTCTATTTCCTTCTCTTTGAGAAACTTCCACACTTATTTTTATAGTGGTTGCTCCAGTTTGCACTCCGTCCAGCACTCACGGGGTTAGAACTTTCCACCTTTGAATCAACACCTTAAAGAACATGGCAATTAAATATGTTAGTCAAAATGACCGTTTATTGCATCCAGTTAAGATTTTATGTTTTCTATGTAGATCCATTTATAAATATTTTAGTAGCCTGGAAACAGAGGGAGCCAATTAAAAGTCTAATGCAGAGCACAGCGTCCAGTCTTGAATATTCAAAGGACATCTTGAACTTTTCAGCCAGGGCACAGCCGTACCAGCTGACTTACTAATTCTGAAATTTCCTCACTCCTCTGCTTATGCAAGATAAAAATTACATGACATCATTGGAGCTATTAAGCTGGAACCCTTGTTTCTTAAGCTTGGGAAAATATGGCTTTGAGTAACCCTTTTCTTATGAGAAAAAAAAAATGCTTCTGCTGGTCTTTGTCCTTCTACAGAACAAAAGGACAGTTTGCTTTTTTTTGAGAGGTGGAATGTAGGCTTCTGACAATAGAGCAAAGGAGGGGAACCCCTTCCAAGCTAAGTGACCAAAACACTTTGCAAGTATTCAAAAGAATTTTTTAAATATAAAGCTTCTCCAAACTCTAAGCAGCAAAATTAAAAACTAAAATTGTGTAATGTTTACAATAGCTAAAATGAAAAATTCCTAGATTTTTAAGGTAGGTATTCCTATTTGGATTATTGTGTTAATTGAAATATCCTGACTTCTCAATGCAATGATTTTAAAATTCAGTACATGGAGACAAAGGGTAATAAGAAAACTATTGTTAAGAGTTTATAAAACTGGCATGGTGGCACACACGTGTAATCCTAGCAGTGTAGAGGCTGAGGCAAGATTAGAAGTTCAAGGTCATCTTTGGCTCTAAAGAATTTGAGGCCAGCCTAAGCTGCAGGAGACCCTCTCTTGGTAAACAAACAGACAGACAAATGAGTTCATTGCTCAGACCCAAATAAGAGTAGTGACCATTCTGTAGTCTGAATTTCAAGACCATTCATTAGTAACTTGGCAAATGTTCTAGAAAATAGCATTGGAAAAGTAAGGAGAAAAAAAAAAAGATAAGTTCAGTGTTGTTCTATATTGTTTAATTGTGTGTGTGTGTGTGTGTGTGAGAGAGAGAGAGAGAGAGAGAGAGAGAGAGAGAGAACAAGCCCTTGAGAAATCAGGTCTATCTTTCTATCATGAGTTCTGAGGCATGAGTAAGGTCCCTGCTGAGCCGTCTCGATGACCTCCTCATTCAATATTTTAAAACTACTGATTGGAGAATTAGCATAGAAATTACACCTTACTAGCAAATTAAACACGAGAGAAGCAGAAGGTTGAGCCACAATGAAGTCTGATGAAAAGAAATGCAATTTCACCTGTAAATAGCAGTTCCTGCAAACTGATGGTATCTGCAGCTTTTCCCTCATCCTTTTTGATATAACTGTATTCCATGTACACATTGGCTTGATGTGGACTGCCACATAATTAGACACTTTCATTATATTCTCTTTATCACACACAGATAACATATACAAGCAGCTGTGCTTAAATCTGTCATATTTGGGGTAAGAAGTTTACATGCTGATATAGCCCCATTATCAGACTCTATTAAACTACACTATAAGCACAATGTCATAGCCTGAAGTTTATATGCTCTCTTGTTAGCATGGCAAAAGGATAAAAAATATTTTAATACAGAAATAAGCAAAGACTACTGTGATGGTTAATATCGTCAACTTGACAGGATCTATAATCACCTAGAAGGCAAGCCCTTGGACACGTCTGAGATGAATTTTCTCCACTGGGTTAATTGGGTCGAAAGATTGTCTTCTACCCAAATAGAAGAAGCACCATTTCTACGGGCTAAGGACCATGACTTATCTAAGAAATATCTTATCTAGGAAATAAGGGGAAAGGTAGCTGAGCACCAACATTCACCTCTTTCTGCTCTCTGACTGTGGTTGCAACGTGACTGTCTGCCTCATGCTGCTGCCACCACGCCTTCCTCACTATGAGGAACCATATACCCAGTGAGCAGAAGAAACCCTTTCTTAAGCCACCTCTGTTGGGTATTTTGTCAGAGCAGTGATAAAGGTGAC
The DNA here is from genome assembly GCF_907164565.1 of Psammomys obesus. NCBI lineage: Eukaryota > Metazoa > Chordata > Mammalia > Rodentia > Muridae > Psammomys > Psammomys obesus. Next base: position 10,763,194 of record NW_026596095.1, on the reverse strand, counting down.
TTATACAACCAGGTTATTGTTTTGACAAGTATAACCAAAATACTGAAACACTCCCGGTTTAAAAGCTGTTAACTTAGAATCATGGCAGTATAGAATTAGATGCTACCTTGAAATATTTTAAAACAATCTCACTTCTAGAATGGAAACAAGATACATTAAGAATCTACTCATGGGTCTAAAGTTAGGACTAAAACATCTAACAGCTCAAGTAATAGTCCTTCCACTGAGATATTCTTTCCTGTTTCACCAGTGAACACAATTATCACACAGTTACAATCCATGTCTCCTGCCAACATAATAAAAATGACTGTGCATGAATACTGAACAGGTATCAGCTTATCCAATTTGCACAGCAAATTTATAAGCCATAGAAAAACCAACTGAAAGTTTAATGTTAGTAAAATATGGACCTGGAGGGTAAAGTCCACTTTTGCAATACTAGGAAGTTTCGGCTTTATCAGTAAAATCAGTAACATGATGACACCAGACTGCCCTGGTGTGGGTGTGGTTTTGGTGTATCCTCCATAGGCAGTGCTGGAATCCTGGTCCCTACTGTGCCAGTTTTATGATGGCAGAACCTTAAGGGATGGTGCTAAGCGAAGTGTGATTAGACTTTAAGAGTTCCTCCCTGAAAAGGGATTAATGTAGTTTTCATAAGATGTCAGTTAGTTCTGGAGAAAGTAGACTGTACAAAAGGAGCAAGCCTGGGGCCCGAATCTTCATGGCTTCCAGCCATGTGATCTCCTCTAGCCTGTTCCGACAATTATTATGCCATCAACCTAGAGCATGAATAGTGGGTGCTGCCTAATGTTTACATTTGGCTTCCAAGACTGTAAGATAAATTAACATTCCCCCCTATAAAATACCTAATCTTAAATATTTTGTTATACAAATAGAAAATGGATTAATACATGAACCACAGTGTGGATTTTTCTAACTGGATAAGAATAAATTTCTATTCTACATTATAACAAAAAAGTAACATCGCTTTGGTTAATAAAAATCTGTTGATCTGTGTCTTTCAAACTATTATGTTTTGTAAAGGAGTCTAGATCTCAATTTGGTTGGTTATGATCACATCTTTTTAAATGGAATAGAATATCAGAATAAACTTCTAATAGTCAAAATATTAGTGTATAAAATTCTGGACTCAATTTTAAGCATGTTTGTGTATAATGAGTGATAAATGAAGAATTCTGTGTATTCTAGGTTGTAGTGTAAAAAGTCTGAAATCTGCTAGTAAGTAGCTCTTTGAACTTTGGATGTCAACTTTGTTTTTAGTAACTTAAATATACTGTATTTCATTAAAATTATTCTAACTTGATAATTAACTTGATCTAACTTGATAATTAATAACATAAAGGAATTTGACCCACAAATGTTAAAAAGTAATTTGAAATATTAGCAGAACAAAAATCTATAGGAAGATATTTAACCAGAAAACTTTGATTTTGAAATGTACAAAACATGCAGGGATATTACTTATGAGCAACTGGCTGATACCTCTCCTCAGTTTTAGAATTCAGGTTTAAGGCTTGTTTCACAGGAAGACGAGAGATTCAAGAACACAAGCAGTAAAGAATTATAGTTGCCAGGCAGTGGTGGCACATGCCTTTGATCCCAGCATTTGGGGAGGCAGAGGCAGGCAGATCTCTGAGTGCAAGGCCAGCCTGGTTTACAGAGCTAGTTCCAGAACAGTCAAGGCTACACAAAGAAACTCTGACTCGGAAAAAATAACAAAGAACAGCAAAAGCAAAAAGAATTATAGATAGCTGAGTGCCAAAGTGCACACCTTTAATCTCAGCGCTAGGAAGCTGGTCTGTGTGTCTGAGGGCACCCTTCACAGTGACCCCCAGGAGAGAGGCCCTGTCTCAAAACACAGACCAACAAACAAAATCCAGAAACAGGATAAAAAATTCTCAATAAATTCAGCCCTCTAGTAAATTTCTGCCTCTAGAAACATTTATGATTCTCTGAAATACCTATTACTGAATATTTTCCAATGATTTTAGTACTTGGCTAAAAAATTAAGCATTTTCCTTTTTTTTTTTTTTTTCCTTTCTCCCTGTGAAGTGAATTTCAACAAGGAAGTTCAACTTGGAAACAGTGGTGCCCTGAATATTTTTGTCATCTTCACAAAGAACTACACTCTCCAGGGCAACTTCCTTTGTATTTGGTATTCCAGCCAATGTGCTCTGAGCAAAATACCCTGTGTTACTTTCCTACTGTCTTTCTTGAGGAACTGTTTTCAAATAAGTCAGTCCAGTATTCTCACAGTGTGTGTGTGTGTGTGTGTGTGTGTGTGTGTGTGTGTGTGTGTGTGTGCACGCATGCATGTGCATGTAACTATATGTGTGCTTGGCACTGTGTCTTCAATGTGGCTTTTATAGGTTACCAAGAGATGGGGAAAATGTTTGGCAAATTTCTAAATATCATAGTATTTTAAATTTTAAAAATTTAAAATTTTAACTAAAATCTAATTACATCGCTTACTCCCTTCTCTCCAACCCTTCCCATACCCCCCCTTACTCCATCTCAAATCAATGGCCTCTTTTCCCTTATTATTGTCACACACACATACACACACACACACACACACACACACACACACGCACACAGCCTGCTTAGACTGTTCAGTATTGCTTGTGTGTAGATGATTTTAGTTCTGACCACTTCGTAAAGAATCTCCAATTATGGAGTTCATGCCCGGCAACACTGACTTTCCCCTCTCCTCTCAGCCTGCAGCTCTTTGTCTCACCGTAGGGTCCTGTGAGAGTTCTCCCTCTCATGTTAGCATGTCTATTGGTGGTATATAATTGTAGTTATTTTAAATATAAACTTACATTGGCTAGCAAAGCTTAGTTACAAAATATTTTAAAGGCATTTGTGTGAAAAGAAATGCCTCCTCCAAACTGCATGATTGGATCAGACTTGCTGCAAGATCTAGTTTTATTTCTGGGTAGCACTTTTTCTAGTTTTATTTCTGGGTAGCACTTTTTTTTTTCTTTTTTACAGAAGTTGACGACAAAAGCACATTATGAATTCAGTCACTTGGGGGCATATGAGGCTTGTTGCTGCATTGCCAGGCACACATTGGTAAGACAACTATGAGTAAATAGGATATTAGCCTCATAGTGCACAAGTCTCCTTAGATGAAGACCTAAGGGTGGCACATTTTGGATAAAGACCAAAAAAAAAGTTCCCTATTACTGATCATTTAAATATCTTATTCACTTCTTGTTATCAAAGCCAAACTGGTTTAAGGTATCTATCAACTAATGCACTGTTACTGTGTTATTGTTTTCTTAGTTCTCATACTTTACATTCTATTCTCAGTGTTTCATTTTATCCTTTGTTCATATCTGACCCACTATTTTACATGCTACCCTAGAATTCACTTCAAGTATTTTGTAAAATAAGGTGAAGTATAACAAATAAAAACATAATTAGTTTAATCCTCTCTAGGCCTTCAAAAACTGAGAAGAGATTATTTTTAGCTTGAGAACAAAAGAGGTATTATTTTCAACATTAAGAAATGTCTTAAGAGTAATTGAAGATAAGTTTCCATTGCTGAAAAAGATAAAAATAAGAGCAGTAGGTACAACTCATTTTGATAGACACTCTTGACAGTTAGAAAGTCATGAGAAGGGAGTAATGGGTTCCCTTCCCTCAGTTAAAAGGGAACAGATTCCTATGTGAATGAGAGTCTGGACCAAGGGCATATTCTAGGAAAAGAGCACATAGCTTCTCATAGCATCACACTATCAGGTGGCACAGTATATTGATAATCAGAATAGCAGCACTAATGGCCTTAATAATACAGTGTAAGGCTGAATAGTTGCTTTTATCTGGAGCATTATCAAATGACATATGTCATTTCTCATCCTAATTTTTACAGATAAGATCAGGGTGTTTCAAAGTAAAATACCGTAAGAGTATGAAATTGACTAAGCTAACTAATCAGCAAAACTTAAGGAGGCCACAGTTTAAATCACTTGATATCTTACCAGCAAATGTTCTTGGGATACCAGAATCATAGGAGAAGTGGGATGGAGAGCCAGTAATGTTCAAACCAAAGAAGAAGGCTGTGTAAGATGCCAGGAATGTTGAATTTGACCTTCTTTTGTTTATCAAACATCATGCCTCAGAGCTTGGGCATCCAGTGAATGGTCAACCCTTAGCTTCTTTGAAAGGGGATAGGTAACTCTCAGGGACTCTTTATCACCTTATTCTTTTAGACTAGTGACACCAAACGCCAAACGCAGTAGCTTCCAGTGCATGTAATTATACTGCTTTGCAATCAGAGAGACGATGGCTCTTTCCCGCAAACTTTATGAAAACTGCTGGAAAGGAGGCAGAACCAGCCACACACTAATGGCCTGACAGAAAGGGGTAAAAACACTCCACCTAGGACTATGCCCATCCTGTGATTGAGCGGAAAGAGTCTGCTACAAAAACAAACAAACAAAACAAAAACAAAAACAAACAAACAAAAAAAAAACCGGGCGTTTTATTTGGGTTTGGATGATGTTTTACCAAGGGAGGCAAGTAACTGTTGTAAAGCCCTGTAATATGAGAAAGAAAAGCTGATAAAGTAGGAGAAAAGCCATGGAAGGATTATGTCACAAGTACTGAGATGTGTGTGGAGGAAATGGCTTTGCCTAGATTTTTCTGGGAGACTCATCCCTGAGTCATAGTCTGAAAATTTTCTTCTTACTTTAGTTTCCCTTATAGCTCTTGGTCATACTCCACACACATCATTCCATTCAAGAACTTACAAGGGCTTCCTATTATATTAACTCCACACTAGCCTTATTTTGTTTCTAAAACTTGGCTTTCTGAACAGGCTCATCTCTTCCTTCTTCACACAGCCCCAGAAGCTTCAATTTTTGCCCAAACAATTCTTCATTCCATTCACTGAACATGTATTTGTTAAATCCCAGTGGCAGACACTTAACTATGACCTAAAGCTACTGTGAAAAAAAGATAGTTCCTGCCTTCTCTGCTTAGTCAATATGTGATAACTTGCCCTACCTACTCGTGAATGTATTTGTAATTTTTTTTTTTTTTTGTCTAGTATCTAACTTTGAGTCATTCTTTCAGCTGGTATTTCTCGATGCCACATTTCACTCTGCTCCACCCAGTTCAACCATGACTTACCACACCAATAGCTGTTAATGACTTCCAGGAATTACTGGTTCCCAGCTCCTCAGGACAGAATGTTGCTGCTCCTACAAGTCAACAGTGGCAGGAATCTAGCCACAGGGTAGTACATTCCTTAGTCTGACTTATAATCAATCTACCATAACAGAAAGAGGTATGTGCGTACTATGAAGTTCATCAGGACTTCATCTGAATGATCCAGTGTGTTCTCTGCCACACCAAGCTACTCCCTTTCATGAACCCTTAAGCAATGAGGCAAAGATTGCTCTTCATAATTTAGGTCTACTCATTCAGACTATTTGAATCTAACACCCACCACACACATCTCTCAACAAGGAATAATCAAGATATTTGTACCACACATCGTGAGCTTCCTAACTACAAGTTTTTCTGGAAGCAAGAAGTTCTAATTTTGTTATGTCAATGCCCTGTTCTTTCATGTTTGCTTCAGACTCTTCTCGATACTTAAATGTGGAGCTCCTATATTACTATCATTTAAAGGTCAGCACTGGAGCATACTAAAAACTTGTCAAAAGTTTGAGACTGTATGATGAAAAAAAGTGTACTGTCAGGATTTAGTCAAACTCTTGAGCAGAGCAAACTGAAGGACATCCTGTGTTATCTCTAAATCAGAAACAGACTACTTGTCTTCCACAATTTATATTGTTTCTCAAGAATGAATGCCATGATTGTTTTGCCAGTTAACACTTAAGAGGAGCAGAAAAATGACTGCTATAATAGAAACACGTCCAAAAATATTAAACAATGGGGCAAGTTTTCTCAGGAAGGTATGAAAAGATCTATGGAGGCAAGGGTTACTCTGTTGAGATGGAGGATGGCAGAACAGTGGGGATTAGAATAGCTAGCATGGAGAAAAGGAGGAAATGTCAGGTGGGGTTAGCAGTGTAGGGTAAGATTATGAAAGGCGATGCAGATGATAGCGGAAGGAGGGTGTCTGAAAAGTTCTTAACGGGGCTATTGTTGTCATTTTCATGTTAGAAAAGCCACTAGTAAAATGGAGATTGGAAATGGAAATCAGTCAGAAGACAAACAACCACTTGAATGATGGAGAATTGTAATAGACGGTTTTGAGAGAAGCTTAAGTAAGAGTCCATATGACTTGGTATAGTATAGATGGTAATAGTATACAGTATAGTTCTAAACTATATAAGAGTATATAGTATAATGAAGAATGGGGCTATGGGTGACATTATTTGAAGAACAGAATGGAAATGGTCAGAGTACAGATGAGTAGGGAGAAATATGAAATCAGGATAAGAGAAAGACATGACGATACACATCTGAGAGCGCTTTGTATAGCATAGCTCACACGTTGAGTCCCTGATGGGGAAGAGGTGACATAGAGTATTAAGTAACACCACAAAACGGAGTGCTGGGAACAAGGGTGGGCAAGGGAAGAAAAACGTTTAAAGTGCTTCAGGAGGCAGTTGCAGAACCAGGAGGAAACAGCATTGGACCAATTAAACTTCTAAGAGCTGTTTTCTCCCCCCCGCTCCCCCCTCCAAATTGTAAAGCTTGGGACAGCGTCTACGGCCTCATTTCATTTTACTCTCTTATGTGGTAAACGCTCAACAAATTCTCAAGCACAATAAACTCATCGCATGTCACCAATGAACTTCAAAGGTTTCCTCCTACTACTTCTTGATATAAATTTAAGAATTACCTTTGGGGTTTTCGTTGTCTTAATTTATTTTTATTACTGTGTTCTATTCGTACCAGCTTTGGAAAGATCTTTCAAACCTACATCTACTTTTGAAAGACCTTAATGGCCAGACAGGTTTTTGTTTTTGTTTTTGTTTTTGTTTTTTTTTTTTTTTTTTTTTTAATCAAAGGCTAGCCTGGTTCTCAGTAGCAGCTTGCAACTTAATACCTGTTCTAAAACACGGAACCGAAACTGCCAAATTTTCTGACAAATATTAACTGGGTCAGCAGGCTTATTAAGACTTTCATTTTATTAATGGTCACGAAACCACCAGTTAGTGGAAAACATTCAGCTGCAAACGAACCGTATGGACGCCCCACAAGCCACGGGAACCTCTGGGGAGCCGACCTAGCAACGGCTGGACCCACAGAACCTCGGCTCGCTTGCCGGCAGACCCACGCTCACATTGCAAAACCGCAGACCAAGGCGGAGAATGCAGATCGACCGCGTCTGCAGTGGCAACAGCTCCACTCCCGGGCCCACCGCGCGGCGCTAGGAACCGCCACGACTTTCCTCACAGCGCACCCCGTCCGCCACCCCCGCGTCTGGAAAAGCCCAAGTCCTGATCTCGCGGGATCTCGCGCCTCGCAGAAACCCCGCGGAAAGGGAGCATCACCCGCAGGAAAGCTGGGAATACACGGGCGGGGGCGGGGCGCCAGGAGGAGGCGGGGCCCTGCCAGGGGGCGGGGCGTCCTGACGCGGGAGAGGGCGGGGCCCAGAGACCTGTTGATCGCAGGTGTCACTGCCCAGACCGGCCCCTGGGTCTCGGGCGTGCGCGCATGCTCTGCGCGGGTCGGGCGGCTGCGAGCGGCGGTGTGGCTGTCCGTCTGGGTGCGTGTCGGTTCGGCTGTCACGACGTTGGTGGGTGTCGGCGCGAGGCGGAGCCGGGCCGGCGGCCCTGGAAGGCTGCGGCGCCGAGAGGCAGAGCTTCGGGGTGAGTCTCGGGAGCCCCCGCCGGCACTCCCGGCGGACGGGGGGCTCGCGCTCCCTCGGCCTGGCCCTGCTCGGGCGCGCTGACCCGGCTGGCCGCGGGCTGAGGGCGGGATCGGCCGGGTCGGGGTGTGCTGGCTGGGCTCCCGCGGCTCACGGTCCAGCCCCGCCGCCGCGGGAGCGCTCAGCCTGCCCCAAGGGCTTCACTGGCGTCCCTCCTTGGGGAAGCTGACTGGATTGGGATGCGGTAGGATCTCGGGTTGGCGGTTTCTCAGTAGCTGTGCAGATGTACAAAGTTAATTTTTTTTAGCTTTTAAACGGCGGCTTACGGTACAATCACCAAACTACTCCCTGGCGGCGCGGGAGAACAGGAAGTGCCTGCCTGCACAGGTGGATCTGAAAACCCGGAGGATCCTGGAAACCCTGCAATCTGAGCCTGTTTTGAGGTTTTGTTAGTCTCAAGAGGTTTGCTTTATCGGCGGGGATCCTGATACATGCTTGCAAAACGTACTGCACGTCCTTATCTGTTTTCAGGCTTCCATATCTGGAAATAAATTCTTGCCCCCAAGATATTTTGAAGGCTACTTTTGAGACACATTGGCTGTAAACGTACGTTCTTGGAGATCAGCACTGAAGCCTTTAAGAAAAGGCATGCTGATTTTCACATTTAAAAGATGTAGCTAATGTTGACCAAAAGTTATGATAGAGAGGATTGCTTAAATCGGTAACTTGTCAGTTTTGTTTTCTGTTGTTTTCAATTCTGTGGTGTGAGGTAAAGATCTCTCATCCTGTTAAAGAGAAATTAAAAGGAAACGATAATGAAGAAAACGTTCCTCAAAAGTAATGTGTGATTTATCTGCTATTGTCAAAAGAATTCCAAGTAGGCTCACCGTGAGTGGGAGCCATACTGAGGAAAATAAGGTTTTGCCTTATCTTTTAGAGGCTTATAAAATGAGCTTCTTTGGACAACTTGTCTAGTTCATCATTACTGGCTACAAACATATGAAAGTGATTTTTTTAGTTTGTAAATCAAGTCAATGGTAGTTATGTATTTTCCCCAAAGGATAAAAAAATAACAGGAGATCCCCCAAACAAGCCTTTTTCTTAGGAATTTGTTTAAAAAATTGAGAAAGTTGTAAGTTCTTTCCAACTCATGGTACTTGACACTAATAGTTCATTACTATTTTCTCTAAAAGATGCAGGCATTGCTTTTTTGTTTGTTTGTTTGTTTTTTAATAAAAAGTTTGCCATTTTGTGGTAGGACACACTTTCTACTTATTCTTGCCCTTTAATAAGAAAGCCCAGAATGCCCTTACAGTTCCAGGATGTCCTCTGATTCAAGATATTTTTTTATAGCTTACTTTCAAAAGTTTGTTTCACTAAGTAGTGTCAAGAAATGCAGTTTTGGTGTGCAGTAGTTTGGAAGTTTGTTTTAATAGGACAAAATTTAAAAATGAAAAGAAATTTAATCCATTTTAGAAGCTAAATTTGGTTCTTCCATTATGAGACTTGTTGGAACTCTGTAATTGTGGAAGGAGT
>NW_026596095.1:10721540-10753829 GCF_907164565.1 Psammomys obesus | reverse complement strand
TGTTTGCCTATAATTTCATTATTTATTTATTTCTTTATTTATTTGTCTTACTGTGCAGCCTAAGCTAACCTTAAATTTGCAGCCCTCCTCCAGATTCCCAAGTGCTGAGATTATAGGTGTATACCGATATATAAGGCTTAGAATGAAACTTTAATTTAATTGGTTTTCTGTGTGACTTTAATGTTTGTTTTTTTTTTTATTTAAACATTTTTCTTTTTAAAAAATTTTATCAGAGGAGACTATTTTAGCCCAATAGAAGTTAACCCAATATGAGTCCATGGGGTTCACGTTGCCACATGTATTCATATTTCTACTGTGGAAAGTAAAATTTTATTTAAACCTTCACTATACTACCATTTAAAGCTGTGTGTGCGTGTGTGTGTGCGTGAGTGTATTTGTTTAGTTTTGGTGCTGAGCATTGAACTGAGGGCCTTGCCTGTGGTAGGCCAGTGCTGTGAACACAGAGCCTCAGCCCTCTCTTAGTTATTATAGTAAATAAAATTAATTATCTGAAGTATCATGACATCTTTTTGATAGTATGAAGTTTTATCATATTGAACAGTAAAAAGATTAAAGGTGGGGGAAGTTTTAAGAAATACTGTTGGATTTTTGTTATTGTTGTTTTCTCATGGATGGGCATTTTGCCTAAGTCTATGTACCATCTGTATGCCTGTTAGACACAGAGGCCAGAAAGAAGCCTGTGTCAGATCACCAGGGACTGGTGTTACAGACAGTTCTGAGCTGCCCTGAGGGTGCTGGGAATCAAACGTGGATCCCCTGGGAAAGGAACCACTATTCTTAACTGCTCAGCCATCTCTATACCCCAAGATACTGTGTCTACCTTAGCTTTGAGTTTTTCTGTGCTAGCAGGTTTTTCTCAGTAAACCTTTTGCAACATATTTCATGTACTAGGTACTAGACATTCACATATTAATAAAATATTAAGTAATCATAAGTCAGAATGTTTCCTTATTCATTCATTCATTTAGTTTGGGGCTACCTTTTGAGACAAGATCTTGTATGTTGTTCTGTGTGCTCTGGAATTCACCATGTAGCCGAAGCTGGCCTCAAACCCTGTGCTTTAACCTTTCCTGAGTGTCGTGTGTGGAGAGATGAGCAACCTTTCCAGGCTGTGAGTTCTTCCCTCCTAAGCCTCATTTCTGGCTCTTCTAAACCACAACTACCACCTCTACATTGAGTTTCCAACAGTGAAAGGGTGGTGGGCTGTTTTCTTTATTTTACACCCTCACTTTTGTAAGATTCTGCTTCCCTTCCCTCTATCCTATCAACTTCCACCACACCACACTGGTGGAGTCAGTTCTGATTTGACAAAGGATGGCAGGTTATTCCATCCTTACATCTCGAGAGCTGAACTGTATTGCTATAAAACACAGAATAACTCAGGGAGTCTGAAGATGGGTAAGCCATCATCTTAAGATTAAGATGACTGAGGAGACAAGAGGTGCTAAGGCAAACTGGGGAGCATTTTGGGGACCGGAGATACGAGCAAGAGCAAGGTGCCCCTTCTGTTACTTTCTTGGCTGGATGCATCCTCCTGCCATTTTATGAGGTAAAGTATCAGAACATGGATTCCATCTTTGTCAAGAGTCAGTCTAGGCATTCTTTGCCCATCAGTACCTCAAGCCTAGTTTTTTTTCTCAATTCCCTAATCTGTATACTGAAGCCCTTCCCTTCTAATACCTTCCCCAAACTTATATAATTGCTTGAGGCCTACAAGATTTTCGCTTCTCTATAATGCTGCCGTGTATGCCTGGCATACCACTACTACGACCGCTTCCTTGCAGGTGTAGTGCTGACACCGACCTAGCTGCCAGAGGGTAGGAAGTTGTTCTGTATCTTCAGTGTCTCTATCAGGCTTGTCTGTCCTGTAGCCCAGGGATGGCCTGGTCCCAGGCTAGCTATCAGTACAACTGGATATGGTTGTAGATGACAGCATGGAGGCATCGTAGTTCAGTGCCGAAAGGCTGGACTCTGGTAGGTGATCTTTGTTAGGAAACACTTTTCTGAAGGCTTATTAATTTTTCCTTCCCTCTCAGATTCATCCAATTAATAGCCAAGACACTCGGAATTTACATTTCTAGAGACCTGAGAGAAGACAGTAAATAACACAATAGGTCAATTATATAGTGTGTTAGAAGGTAAAAAGTGCCAAGATAGAAAAAATAAATAAAATAAAGCAGGGGAGTTGGGAAGGTAAGGGAGAAGTCACGATGGTTTGCAGCTTTAAATAATTGTTTAAATTATTTACACTTATATTTAGAAGATGAGGCTTTAGAAAGGAAGGAAGGCAAAGCTACAAGTCTCAGAGGAAACACTAGTAATTCCAGCGGAGGGATGTCACTGCCAAGGCTCTGAAGAGTAGGAGTTTGCTTGGTATGTGTTTGAGAATGGCAAGGAGCCAGTATGCTGGAGCAGGAAAAGCCAAAGCTCAGGTAGCTAGAAGTGAAGTTAGAGGGACAATGGTAGGTATATTTATAGAGTTGCTGTAGTGTGGGTGTTTGTGAACCCTTCAAATGCCTAAGTTGGTACCTAATTCCCAGTGCAGTAGTGTTAACAGGTGAGGTTTGGGGGCGGTCATTAGGTCATGAGAGCAAAACCTTAATGAAGAGGCTGGAGTGATCTTGCTCATCTCCCATTTGTGGGTGTCAGAAGGCTCCATCTTTGAAGAAAGTAAGCTCTCACCAGCCACAGCTATATTGGTATTCCCAGCCTTCAAAACTGTGAGAGATAGGTGTTTAATACTTATAATATCTAAACAAAGGTGTTTTGTATAACATCCAAAGCAAACAAAAAGCAGGTATAAAATCTAAAAACTTGATAAATTAGACTTCATCAAAATTTAATACTTCAAAGGTAAAGAATTCTTAAAGATCAATAGGCATACAGCTCAGATAATGAATCAAAAATTGAACATAACCCCCCCCCCCAAGGTATGAAGACGCCTAAGCATGCAAAAAGCTGCTCAGTATCACTAGTCCTAGAATGTGTTCCAGCCACATTGTAACAATACAAACCACAGCATCTCTTAAATAAAAGGTTGAGGCAACAATTGTGGGTGAAGACCGGGTGCAGCTACAGCTCTTGTAATACAAGGGTTTGAAAGTTTGCAATGCACTGTGGTGATTTTTTTGTTTTGTTTTGTTTTCTTAAATGAAGTGAAACATAAGCAAGCCTAAATCCCAGTAATCCCACTCAAAATATTCCCACAAGAAAGGGGGGAAATTAAATAACAACAACAAACAAATAAAAGACAGACTACAGAAAGACTTGTACTCAGGTGTTCATGCTTATTTACAATAGCTGTAAACTGGAAACAATCCAAAATATAAATGTTGTTGTATTAATTCACAATAATACTACTTAATCATAAAAGGGAACAAACTGAGTTGCTGAGTTGTATAGTAAATTTTGATGAGACTCAAAAGCATTCTTTCAAGAGAAATAATATACGGTTTCATTTGTGGGAGATTCTAGAAAATTGGAACTGTGGGAACAAAAAGCAGATACATGTTTGCTTTAATAGTTTTCTGTTGTAGTGTAACAAATCACCACAAAATTAGCAACTTTGAATGATTCCTGTTAATTCTTGTGCAGTTTAGTGACCCAGTCCAGATGGGCTCAACAAGGTCCTGTCCTTGGCTTCCCAAGGCTGAAGTCAGAGTATCAAATGGGTGGGCTTCCAGCTGGCAGACTTCTCAGGGAAGAAGAATCTGCTAACAGGCCGATGCTTTTCCTTGTTCTTTGATCCTAAAGGCTCCCCACACTCCTCACGTGGACTCCACATCCTTGTTACCCTGCAGGAGTGAAATCTGTCCACCTCCCTACCCCCTACCAGCTAAAGAAAGCTCTCTTTGCTTTTAAAGGCTCCTATCATTAGATTGGCCCAACCAAAAAACTCTGGTTCGTCTGTGTCATAAAACATGGATACCATCAATGGATTTTTATCTTGCCTGTCTTTAGGTTTTGGACAGTAGAGTATAAAGTGTGTGAGTGTGTGTCGTGTATGTGTGTATATTATTTTACATCTGCCCTCCACACTGGAAAAGGTTATGACCATGAAGAGGCTTGAGAGAGCTTTCAAGGGATTGGAACCAGTTGGCTGATTACATGTGATTACATGTCAAAACTCACTCAGCTGTACATTAGAGGAATGAATTTTACTGAATAACCATGACTCAGAAAAGCAGGCTAGTTTTTAAATCCCGGATATAAGAAAATACAGGTAGTAAAAATAAATTCAAACTAGTATCTTCTAAACTCTTTAATTTTTATCTTATTGAATACTAAGACTAACCATAGTATAAGCAGAAGAGAAGCATAAGGGTGAGAAAGCTACAGTAGTTGTATAAGAAGATTGAGATTAGTATGAGACCAAGAGTGAATGTCCAGCCCAGCCTAAGACCTTCTCTTAGGGTTGGAGTCCCGGTAGCTTGGTTTTTGCTGCTCAGCTGTTGGATCTGGAGCTAATGAAAGCTGGACAGTGTGAGCACCTTCACCCTTCTGATTTGTGTGCTTTGCTGGTTTTACTTCTGAAGGGTACCTATATTCTTGCCCTTCCCAGTCTGTCATCCGCTGCCCTTACCAGGACCATAGTGTTCCTCACATGTTCCTGGACCAGCCTTGTCATTTGCTGCTGTTCTGCACTTAATTCATTAACCTGCCTGTCATTGGTTTGTCATGAAATACCCTCCTGTTATAAGGAGCCATTTGCCTCCAGCAGCAGTGCAGTCGTGATGTGAAGCTTGCCACTTTGATGGGTATGGACTGTTCTATGTTACTTAGCGATATCTCAAGGTTGAAATGTGTATTTGAAGTTTAGTCTTCTCCATTGTTCATTTGTAGTCTTAGCCTACTTCCCACTTGTATAACTTGGCTTTTGTTGTTTTGTTTTTTTTGCCTTCAGCAGTTCTTTATATATTTTGTTGGTTGTAGTTATTGCAACCTTGTCTCATTTCCTTTTTGGAGAGAAAGATTCTTTTCTTAATTTTTCAGTCCCCTGAAGTGTAGTGATTTGTATTCCATCTTTTGTGTTCTGTTGCATCCAGAACTTTACATTTTAGCAGCTCTGCAAGCTTGAATGTGCTTTGCTTTGTCATTGAGTTCTATATATTAATCTCACATTGTTTAAATTTAAAGTGTAAAGTGTTGATTTGCTGTTTACTTCTAATTCTTACAAGTTTCCATAACAATTTGATACTGAATTTATTGAGATTCCTCTACTCATGTGTGATCCCAATGTTGCTGCATTAAATTTCTTTATATTTAGTTTCCTTGCTTATCTTTTTGCATTTGTGAACACATATATCCATAGATAACTTTATGAGTTATATAAGTGTGACTCGTCCACAATTCCCAGTTATTTTTGGCAAAGGGTTTTTTACCTCCTTTTCCCGAGGTTGGTTGAGCAGCACCATTTCAAATACAAATGAAATTGCATGGATGTCTGTATAAAACATACATGCTCCCATACGTTATTGCTTTACCAAATGGGATCATTGTTACATAAAAACACTGTTGCCTTTTTTTGTTTTTTGTTTTTTTTTTGTTTTTTTTTCCTCTTTAATTTGGGTCCGGGTTCTCTCTGGAGAGTGGCTGTAAACAAGCCGTGCCCTGACAGCGATTTAGGTAATTTGGATCATGGGTTCTTACGCATTTTTCATGATTTTTATTCTGGCGTGCAACCTAGCGCCTAAGCATCCAGACCCCGTGCATGACCAGGTGTCCTCCTCCCACTCACGGCAGATGCCCCTGTGGCTCTTTATCAGGCTGTGTCCAGTTTGGGATAGCTGTGCTCTCTTAGAACTCTAATAGGGAAGGAAGTCAGGTTTGAGTGTGTTTACCTGGTGAGACCGAGGTGGCATCTCACCAAGGAATTAATGGAATTCTGTTATTCATGGGATAACAGAAGTAGTTTATCATTTTCAGACTCAGAGAGGAGAGGGCAGCAAGAAGGAGAGGTACCCCTAAGTATGCACCCCACTAGTGGGTGAGGAACAAGAAGGGAGGACCTGTGGCTTCAAACCTTGGAGTCCAAGATGCTACCTAGTGGTGTGTGCCACAGAGTTTGTCCAGTGTTAGGGGAACAGCCCGCTACAAGCTTCATGGAGTCACACAGCTTAGATGCTCGGTCCTTTCAGTGTATGAGACTTGAGAAAGTCAGGTCCATTGGATCTCACCACCCCAGAAAGTGGTCAGCAGGAGGCAAGGGTATAAGGGCAGAGAAGGACCTGTATCTACCACACTGATAAGGTGGAAGGAAGCTAGGGAGTTGGAGCTCTGGAGGGTGAGTTGGAACTCTACCTCTCAGAGAAGAAAGGCCAGCTCGTGTTGAGACTGCCTCTGCAAATATCCTATTAGGCTAGTGCCTCTTTGATGATGGTGCATACTCTGTTTCCTTCATGATTTACTTCAGGAATGCTTTTATTCTGCAGTATTCTACTCTCGGTGTTGGGTTTGAAGGTTTGGTTTTTGTTGTTATTGGTGGTGGTGCTGTTGGTGTTGGTGGTATGTGTGTATGTATGTGTGACATATGTGTACTGGTGCCTGTGGAGACCAGAAGAGGGAGTTGGGTACCCCGGAGCTACTGTTACAGGTGGCTGTGAACTGCTCGGCTGGGGTTCTGGGGACAGAACTCAGGTCCTCTGGGAATGTTCTTAACTGCTAAGCCATCTCTCTAGCCCTGAAGTATATTTTATATTTTAAATCTTAATGTTTGTTAGCAGGTAGATACATGGTCAGAGTGCATGATGGTAGATATGCAGTGTGTGTGTGTGTTTGTGTGTGTTTAACTAATCAACAATGTAAGAAAGTATCATTTCCTCTTTATTCCACCAACAATGTTACTTTTAAACTTTTGCCAGGTTGGTGGGTCTGCATTATTTTGCCACTGAATTAAAGATACTGGAGAACACTCTCTCAATTTTTCCGAGCAGGACTCAGAATGTTGTGTGTAGTCTTATTCATTGGAGGTCTTGTTGCAGTAAAAAGATATAAAGCAAAGCAAGCACACTTAGGGAGAGGTTTCAGGGGCCTCCTGTCAGGGAGCTTATGCAGGACACTCCTTCCTCCGGCAGTGACTTAACAGCGATGTGTAAAATGTTGTCTACCGGAAGCACACTAGAGACTGTCTGACATTTTTTGTTGGAGGGTGGTAATGTAGTCATTTTGTACTGAGAATAAACCAAAATGCTAGCCTTCCAGAAGGAAAATAAATGTTTGAGGTAAGTCATATTGTCTGTAGTTTAGTGCAGTTTCACTCCTGTAAGGTAGCGGGTAAGAAGCCTTTCAAGAGCTCTCAAAGGCCAGCCCTCCAGGCAGACCAGCCTAAGCCAGACCTGCCTTCTCAGGCTTGCTTTCTTGAAGAATAACTCTTGTACAGTGTAATTCGCTGTTTAAAGCCCATGCCAGTAGTTCTTAGCTATTCACACAAGCGTACATTTATCAGTATGATTTTAGAACATTTTATCACCTTCAAGAAAAGAGAAAAACAACCTTGTACCCTTTAGCTGCCACTCCCTTTCCAAACCCAGCAGCCCGCGCATACTTCTCCAGTACAAGCAACCCTCTTGTACTGCATGAACAGAATTGGCATTTTTTATTCAGCTCGTTCTCAGTGTTTGTCCGTTTAGCATGTTACCAGAATTTCATTTCTTTTTGTTGTGATGGATATTCCACTGTATGACCATACCATGTTTTGTTTATCTAGTTATCCATCAGTCAATGGAATTTGGATTGTTTCCACCTTTTGGCTATTATGAACGGTGTGCTACTTGTTTTCTACATAGCCCCCTTAGTACTTACTAAGGCATAAATGTAGACTCCTATTTGGAATAAGCTCTACTTTTAATTCTTTCCACACACTTTTGTTTATAAATTTTTAGCAGTTGCAGCCTCAGGTCACATTGGTCTGAGGCTTACCGTGTTTGGATATGAAGGTTCTGTTTCCTTCATGATTTGCTGCTACTTTGTACTTTTATTTTCCCTGTGGCCTTGTGATAATATTGGGAAAAAAATGGTTCTTTGAAATTTGTGTAACATTTGACCTGTTTTGTTCTGTTTCCCTCTTTCTTCATGCTGTATTTTGACATTAGGTCACCCATTTTGCTTGTTTGTTCACCTGACAAGTTGAGCTCTGAAATTCTTACTTTTCTAGAAGTATTTACTTTTTCTCTTCAGGAATCAGTGATAAACTTTGAGTACATTTGTGCCTCTTGACTTTTAAATCATGCTTATGGTTTTTTGTTTTTTTTTTTTATTGTATGTGTGTTTGCATTGCTTTTTTATCGCTTTGTATGAGAACTTAAAAATGTTTTTAGTAGGTCTTTAAGAGTTTGCATAATACCCCCAGCACTTCCTAGATTTTAGTGCCACCTTTACCCACACAACGTTGTGTCGCTGTTTTTTTACCCATCAAGACCGATTTGTGTTGCCCATATGTTTTTGGAGGCGTGGCCTTCCTTTGGAGCGCGGTCTACTCATCAGGGGCTACCACCTTAAAAAGAAACTGACTTTCCCTCCTCCTGAAGCTGTCAGTTGCCATTGGCTCCTCAGCGAGGGCTGGGACTTCCTGCCTCCTCTCCATTGTGGATTTGGTGGCTTTGCTTGCAGAGGTCTCGTGGGTGCTGTCTCAGGCACTCTCAGTTCCTATGTGTAGCTTCCCTGCAGTGTCCAGAAGATACTGTTTCCTTTAGGTCATAGACTGCTGCTGGCTCTTACGTGCTTTCTTTGGAGGATGGGGTGCAGTACATGTGTTCCATTTAGGGCGGAGCCTTCTGGTCTCTTACTCTGCACCTCAGCCACTTGTGGGCCTCGGTTAATCCTATCTACTGCAAATAGAAGCTTCTCTGGTAGGTGTTGAGAGACAGTCAATCTGTGGGTATAGCCTGAACTTAATGCTCACAGATATATTCTTTTTCACTTAATTTTCTGGCTTATCAATTTTCTGATTTGTTTTACACATTATTGTCAACTAGTTAGTACATTGTTGTTTGTCTTCCCTGCTTTTTCATTCCCTATGTTATGGAGAGTTCAGTTCATTACCTCTTTTTTGGTTTTTGTTACTTGCTTTTTAAAGTTCATTCATTCATTTTTTATTCATTCATTCATTTATTGCTTGTACATGGATATGTCAGCAGCATGTGGCAGTCAGAGGACAACTTAGGGGAATTGATTGGTTCTTTCCACCATGTGTATTCCAGGGATCAAACCTGGGTTGTTAGCTTTGTTGTCAAGCACCTTTAACCATTGAGCCATCTCCCTGGCCCGCGTTTTCTCTGTGTTCATGTTTTCTAAGACTCTAGTCATACTTACCCGAGATGTCATAAACTAGTTCTATTTGTCTGTGGTGAAGTGAAGCAAGGTGACAAAACTCACCAATATGTGTGTGAGCTCATTTCAGAGAGCAGAGGGAGGTGGGGGGACTTCAGTCTGAGAATTTATTCCTAAAAGGAACTCTGTTTTGTTTTTTTTTAATAATTCTTTTTCTTAATGATTTTATTTTACGTGCACTGGAGTTTTGCCTATATGTGTCTGTGTAAGGGTGTCACACCCCTGGGACAGTAGTTACACACACTTGTGAGCTGTCATGTGGGTGCTGCGAATTGAACCCTGGCTCTCTGGCAGAGCAGCCAGTGCTCTAAATCTCTTGAGTCATTTTTCCCCTAAAAGGAACTTCTTCTTGTCTGCTTACAGGAATGGCATTTTAGAGTAATCTGTGCAGTAGGGGTGAGGACAGAGCACAAAGAGGTACCATGACTGGTCTTCCTTCCACTTCCCAAACTGGTTTTGCTGTAATATGGTCTGGATGTAAAATCTCCCTTACCACGCAGATGGCGCTGGGTAGCTAGCTGTACTTTGGTGTCTTGTATTGTGTGGGTTCAGAGTTCTCTGGAATGGGAAAGTTACAGCCGAAATGCCTTTCTTGATCTGAAGTGTGTGGTTCTCTCCATCTCTTAGTGCTATCTCCTTCCTCCTATAGGAGCCAGTCACTTTTGGTATCCCCAGGCTTTCTTTCTGTTTTTCATTAGACTGACTAACTTTTGTCTACTTTTTAGAGATAGGTTAAAGAGGTGGTTCTCTGCCTTCCTAATGCATCGATCCCTTAATAAAGTTCCTCATGTTGTAGTGACCCCTAATTATGAAGTTTTCATTGCTGCTTCATAACTGTAACTTTGCATCTGTTATGAATCATAATATTCATATCTGTGTTTCCTGATGGTCTTAGGCAACTCCTGTGAAGGGATCATTCAACACCCCCTCCAAAGGGGTCATGACAGCTTGAGAATCCCTGGGTTAGGGCAAGGAATCAAGAGCATGTACTTGTTTGATATCTTATGTAGGAATGGAAGATATGGTATTTTTTAAGGTTATCTGCATCATTGCCCCTCACAAACCTGAGTTCTTAAAAGAAAATAATTGTTTCACATATCTTACTTAATGGTATGAATTTGGCAACAATTAAGTTTTATTGCAAGAATGTAATTTTAAATGGACGTTTCATTAAAAGTAGGAATTTCTGGGCTGGAGAAATGGCTTAGAGATAAAAGTGCTTTCTATGCAAGTGTGCAGACCCACATGAAAGTTGAACATAGAACACAAATGTCTAATCCTAGCACTCCTACAGAGAGTTGAGAGGCAGAGACTGGGGAATTCCCAGAAGCTCACAGGGCAGCTGGTCTGGCCTGGATAGCAGAAAAACAACGAAGAAACTTTGTCTTGAGCAACGTAGAAAGCAAAGACACCCACAGGTTGGCCTCTGACATCTGTGCCAGTATCATGGTATGCAAATGCCCACATTCACACACAAATAAAATTTTAAAAGAGAAATTTGCTGCTGTACTAGTTACTTTCCTGTTTCTGAGATAAAACACTATGACCCATGCAAAAGGAAGGGCTTATTGGGCTTACAGTTCCAGAGGAGTGTATCACCATCATGGTTGGGAGAATGGCAGTGAACAGGTAGGCACGGAGCAGTAGCTGACAGAGTTTGCATCTTGATCCGCTAGCAGGAGGCAGAGTGAGTTAACTGGAGTTAGACTTGCCTTTTGAAACCTCAAAACCTACCTCCACTTAAACATCTCCCTCAACAAGGCCACGCCTCCTACTCTTTCCCAAGTAATTGTACCAACTGGGGATCAAGTTTTCAAACCTGTGAGTCGAAGGGGGCCATTCTCAGTCAGTCACCACAGCTACGAATAAAGCGCTCCTAATGTTATACAAACATGGCTGAGTTTATTAAAAACTTAGTGTATATGATTCACTTCAGGGTTATTTATATCTGTTTAAGAGGAGGTTGCAAACTGTAGAGTTAAATAGAGGAAACATCTTTATAATTTTAAAAACATTTAACTTCATTAAGCAGGTCAGTTACTGTTACCTCATGTGTGAGGTGAGCAACCTTGACTCTGGGATGGGAAGAATGTATCTGAGACCAGGGAGCTGATAAGCTGGCCTGGAAACAAGGTCTGTTGACTGATTCTTTAGAGCCTGGTGGCTTTCTTCTTTCTTCTTTAGTGCTTTGTTACTGGTGGGTATTTGATAGTGACAGTAGGCTGACCTAATCTCTCATCTTTTATGTGCGGTGAAGATAGAATTCAATGACTTTTACCTAGTGTTTAACAAGGCGTGTGTTAAGACCCTATGCGATCTCTCTTTCCTATCCCCCTGTTGCATATGTTCTTTCCTTTAGCATTTCTCCTGCCACTCTGGGCCTGTGCTCCTCCATCATACCAGCTATAATCCAGGCTCAGTGTCTGAAATTGCTGTCCATGCTAATTGGGGCTCTTTCCCTCCTTCAAATCTTGATGTGCATACAAGCTTCTTACTGAGTTTTTTCTCAGCTTTCTTGCTTAAAATGTAAGGTAGAGTTCCTATCCTGCTTCCTTACCCCCACCCCCATTAATAACATATTAGTTATTACATTGTCATGGTATGAAGCATTGTCCTATTATTCCTCATCATGTTAGTTCAGTGCTCCATACAGTATGTAGCTCATTAAGTATTTGTTAAGTGAAAGTACAAGAAGGAGATTCAGTTGGTTAAACAAAATGTTAATGGTGAGTACTGGTTTTTAATTCAGGAGTTGAACATTTAAGGTCCATTGAAACAGGAGTACACATTTGTGGAAAAAAAAATGGAATACTTCACTAGGGATTTTTATTTACTCTAGTTCATTTGTCAGTTACAATATCAATTTATGTAAAATCTAACTTTCTTGGAAAATAGTCTGTTTATTGACTGTATGTTTATTTAATACAATAATTTATTGTTGACATACAGAATACCACCTCAGATCTACAGTAGGTTTTTTTTTTTAAGACAATATTTTTCTCAGGATACCTTTCTCTGAACATTGCAGTTTTTTAAGTTGGCAGTCCTACCAACTTAAAAAAAAAAGACTAAATGAAATGTTTTTCATTTTTATATTTCGGGATGGTATTCTAACCCTTCTAATGATGTATTGTAATTCTTTATTCAGTGATTGTGTGAAATAATAAGTGAGAAAGTTTTGCTCAACTTTTATCTAAACATTTCTACTCTTTTTTTTTTTTTGTAGATTTGCTTTGAGGTCATGCTGATGAAGTATGGAGTCACCTTTGATAACTTGAAAGAAAAGCTGCTTCACTAAAGAAACATAAAACAACTGAGCAGAAGGGACCTCGGGATGCCAACGCCACACTTTTTATCTTCATCATCTACTTTTAGCCCTTCAGAACTAATGAATTACACATTAAGGAAGATGAGCTCTTCAGCATATTGTTTCTAGCAGTTAGAATTTTTATCAGTGTTGTACAACTCATAAAATTTAAGGGTTACCAAACCTGTAAGGCCTTGTTTAAAATAGCTTGCTTTTTAGCATTCAGAACTCCAGCGTTTACTTTGTTTTTACTTATGAAAGTCCTCAGAAATGTAGCGCATCAGGAAAGAGATGGACTTGGAAGCACACAGTTTTTACCGTAGATTGCGGTAGAACTCAGTGGATAACTTAGGACATCACTCATTTCTTCTCCAAAATACCACATAAGCATCTTACTTAACTTTCATGCAAAAGAAGTTGCTTGAAAATGGCGTGGGTAAAATTCTTACGGAAACCCGGTGGTAATCTTGGAAAGGCCTATCAGGCTGGAAGTTTGCTATCCCTAGCCCCAACTGTAGGCTTGTTAAATGAACCAGGACAGAACAGCTGCTTTCTAAATAGTGCTGTACAGGTGAGACCATTAATCACGTGTTTCAGGCTTTAAAGTACTTTAAGAGACTCTTATTTAGTGATTCTTTTAACTCCTCGTTGACTGGAATGACTTTTCTGTGTGTAGGGTTATATGTACCTCTTTATATATGCATGACCATATAAGTTTATGTGTGTGCAATTCATGGAAGTCAGATCAAATGTCTGAGGAGTTAAATGTCATGCCTCAGCTGCTTTTCACCTCACTCTTTTAAGGCATGCTCTCTCACTGAACCTGCAGCTCATCCACTCAGCGAGCTTGAGTTGACTGAGCTGCAGGAACTACCTGGCTCTCCTCCTCCTCCAGCACTGGACTTACACACATTTTACCATTGCTGGTTTCTACCTGGTCCCAGGATCTGAGCTCAGGCATGCATGACCGTACTTTATCAGCAGAGCCTTCTGCTCAGCCTTGGAATACCTTCATGGGAGAAGATACTCTTGCTGAACATTTTAGCTTTTTATAATAATTGGAAATGGTATTTCTCTACAGAGTGATACTTTGCTCTGATGTAAAGAACATTTTTATTCATAATACTCAATACATTGAGAATATTTTAAAATAAATATTTAGTTTTAGCTAACACTCTCCTGCATACTTAAAAAAGAAATAAGTCTAGTGTAGATCCCAGTAGATGGGCCAAGAACAAATGAGCTGCCTAGGTTGAAATAAGAATGCAGATTTATTTTACTTCATTAGTTCAACTCACTTCACCTCACAGTGACCCTTAAATTGTAATCCAGATTTGTAATTTGACTAACACTTGTTTTAGACTGACTGAAGATTATTTAATCTATTTCACACCTTTTTGAAATTATTTCAATAAATGTGTATGTAAATACACTTTTCTTTTTTTTTTTTTTAATTTTTTTATTTTTATTTTATTTTTCTTTTTAGTTACATTTTGTTAACTCTGTGTCCCAGCTGTATCCCGCTCCCTCATTCCCTCCCCAACCCCACACTCCCTCCCTGGTCTCCTCCCTGCCCCTTTCCAAGTCCCCTGATAGGGGAGGACCTCCTCCCCTTTCATCTGACCCTGTTTTATCAGGTATCTTCAGGGCTGGCTGCAAAGTCCTCCTCTGTGGCCTAACGGACTGCTCCTCCCCTGGGGTGGGGGTCAAACAGCCTGCCCTTGAGATCCTATTAGAAATAGTCCGTGTTCCCCTTACTTTGGAAAACTACTTGGTTACTGAGCTACCACAGGCCACATCCGAGCAGAAGTTCTAGGTTATATCCATAGATGGTCCTTGGTTGAGTGTCAGTCTCAGAAAAGACCCTGTGCCCAGATATATTTGGTCCTTGTGGAGCTCCTATCCTTTCCATATCATACTAACTTCCCTTCTTTCATATGATTCCCTGCACTCTGCCGAGGGTTTGGTTATGAGTCTTAGTGTCTGCTTTGAAACACTGCTAGGTAGAGTCTTTCAGATGCCTTTTGTGATAGACTCCTGTCATAAGTTCAATGCACATCCCATTTGTCTTTCTAAATGAGGATTAATCACCTTCGCCTGTGTCCACTTTCTTGATTATCTTCTTTAGGTGTGTAGATTTCATTATGTTTATCATGTCTTGTAGGTCTATATAAGCGAGTACATACCAAGTTTGTCTTTCTCCTTCTGGGATACTTCACTCAGAATGATCTTTTCTAGATCCCACCACTTGCCTGCAAATTTCATGATTTCTTCCTTTTTGATTGCTGAGTAGTATTCCATTGTGTAAAAATACCACAGTTTCTGTATCCATTCCTCCGTTGATGGACATCTGGGTTGTTTCCAAGTTCTGGCTATTACAAATAAAGCTGCTATGAACATGGTTGAACAAATGTCCTTGTTGTGTACTTGAGCAAATTTTGGGTATATACCTAGGAGTGGTATAGCTGGGTCTTGAGGTAGCACTACTCCTAGTTGTCTGAGAAAGCGCCAGATTGACTTCCAGAGTGGTTGAACCAGTTTACATTCCCACCAGCAATGGAGGAGGGTTCCCTTTTCTCCACAACCTCTCCAGCATGTGCTATCACTTGAGTTTTTCATCTTGGCCATTCTGATGGGTGTAAGGTGATATCTCAGGGTCGTTTTGATTTGCATTTCCCTAATGGCTAATGAGGTTGAGCATTTCTTTAAGTGTTTCTCTGCCATTCGACGTTCCTCTTTCGAGAATTCTCTGTTTAGCTCTGTTCCCCATTTTTTAAGTAGATTACTTGGTTTGTTGCTTTTCTGCTTCTTTAGTTCTTTATATATACTTGATATTAGCCCTCTGTCAGATAAAGGGTTGGTGAAGATTCTTTCCCAATCTGTAGGCTGTCTATTTGTTTTGATGACAGTGTCTTTTGCTTTACAGAAGCTTTTCAGTTTCATGAGGTCCCATTTATTGATTGTTGCTCTTAGAGCCTGTGCTGTTGGTGTTCTGTTCAGGAAGTTGTCTCCTGTGCCAATGAATTCTAGGCTGTTTCCCACTTTTTTTTCCAGCTGATTTAGAGTATCTGGTTTTATGTTGAGGTCCTTGATCCACTTGGACTTTAGTTTTGTGCAGGGTGATAGATATGGATCTATTTTCATTTTTCTGCATGTAGACATCCAGTTGGTCCAGCACCATTTGTTGAAGATGCTGTCTTTTTTCCATTGAATGGATTTGGCTTCTTTGTCAAATATTGAGAATTCATAGGTGTGTGGGTTTATTTCTGGGTCTTCTATGCGATTCCATTGATCCTCCTTTCTGTTTCTATGCCAATACCATGCAGTTTTTATTACTGTTGCCCTGTAGTACAGCTTGAGATCGGGAATGGAGATACCTCCAGATGATCTGTTGTTGTACAGGATCGTTTTGGAGATTCTGGGTTTTTTGTTTCTCCATATGAAGCTGAGAATCTTTTTTTCAAGGTCTGTAAAGAATTGAGTTGGTATTTTGATGGGAATTGCATTGAATCTGTAGATTGCTTTTGGCAGGATGGCCATTTTCACAATGTTAATCCTACCAATCCATGAGCACGGGAGATCTTTCCATCTTCTGAGATCTTCTTCAATTTCTTTCTTCAAAGACTTGAAGTTTTTCTCAAATAGGTCTTTCACTTGCTTGGTTAGAGTCACACCAAGGTACTTTATGTTGTTAGTGGCTATTGTGAAGGGTGTTGTTTCCCTAATTTCTTTCTCAGCCTTTTTGTCTTTGGTATACAAGAGGGCCTCTGATTTTTTTGAGTTGATTTTGTATCCTGCCACTTTGCTGAAGGTGTTTATCAGCTGAAGAAGTTCTCTGGTTGAATCTTTGGGGTCGCTCATGTATACTATCATATCATCTGCAAATAGTGACACTTTGACCTCTTCCTTTCCGATTTGTATCCCCTTGATCTCCTTTAGTTGTCTTATTGCTCTGGCTAGGACTTCAAGTACAATGTTAAAGAGATATGGAGAGAGTGGGCAGCCTTGTCTTGTCCCTGATTTCAGTGGGATTGATTTAAGTTTCTCTCCATTGAGTTTGATGTTGGCTATAGGCTTGCTGTATATTGCCTTTACTATCTTTAGGTATGTGCCTTGTATCCCTGATCTCTCCAAGACTTTAAACATAAATAGGTGTTAGACTTTGTCAAATGCTTTTTCAGCATCTAAGGAGATGATCATGTGGTTTTTCTCCTTCATTTTGTTTATGTGGTGGATTACATTGATGGATTTCCGTATGTTGAACCACCCTTGCATTCCTGGGATGAAGCCTACTTGGTCATGGTGGATGATATCTTTGATGTGTTCTTGGATTCGGTTTGCAAGTATTTTATTGAGTATTTTTGCATCAATGTTCATAAGAGAGATAGGTCTGAAGTTCTCTTTTTTTGTTGGATCTTTGTGTGGTTTAGGTATCAAAGTGACTGTGGCTTCATAGAATGAGTTTGGTAGTGTTCCTTCTGTTTCTATTTTATGGAATAGTTTGAGGAGAATTGGTGTTAGTACTTCTTTGAAGGTCTTGTAGAATTCTGCGCTGAAGCCATCTGGTCCAGGGCTTTTTTTGGAGGGGAGACTGTTAATGACTGCTTCTATTTCCTTGGGAGATATAGGACTATTCAGTCTTTCTACCTGATCTTGACTTAATTTTGGTAGATGGAATCTGTCAAGAAAGTTATCCATTTCATTTAGATTTTCAAATTTTGTGCCATATAGGCTTTTGTAGTATGACCAATGACAGCTGGATCAAGGAAGAAATAAAGAAAGAAATTAAAGACTTTCTAGAATTCAATGAAAATGAAGGCACAACATACCCAAATTTATGGGACACATTGAAAGCAGTGCTCAGAGGAAAATTTATAGCACTAAGTGCCTACAAGAAGAAATCTGTAACATCACATACAAACAACTTAATGGCCCAACTGAAAAACCTAGAAAAAAAAGAAGCAGATACACCCAAGAGGAGCAGACGGCTGGAAATAATCAAACTAAGGGCAGAAATCAATCAATTAGAAACAAATAAAATTATCCAAAGAATCAATGAAACAAAAAGCTGGTTCTTTGAGAAAATCAACAAGATAGACAAACCCTTAGCCAAACTAACTAAAAAGCAGAGAGAAACCATACAAATCAGCAAAATCAGAAAGGAAAATGGGGACATAACTACAGACACTGAGGAAATCCAAACGATTATTAGGTCATACTACAAAAGCCTATATGACACTTTTCTATTTAAATAATCTTCTATGGCCATGCTCTTTTAGCAGCTCCAGATGTTTTCTTCTGAACGCTAATGGTAGATAGGGCCGTATCACTTTTAATGAATGTACACATCTGTGCTGTGCCACATGCAGCCTCTGACTCACCTTCTCAGCTGCTTTCCACCTGGGACAGACATTAGGAAAACATAGACTCTAGTTCACTTTGGACTTTAAACAGTAGTGTTCCACCT
The DNA here is from genome assembly GCF_907164565.1 of Psammomys obesus. Classification (NCBI taxonomy): domain Eukaryota; kingdom Metazoa; phylum Chordata; class Mammalia; order Rodentia; family Muridae; genus Psammomys; species Psammomys obesus. Next base: position 10,735,707 of record NW_026596095.1, on the reverse strand, counting down.
AGCTCAGAGATTGTACTAGTGTTGTTAAGAGAAAAGACAGTACTTACTGAATGTCAGTAGATACACAGAAATCCCAGGGCCATGTAGTTAAAATTAAATGCTTTGATTGGATCAACTATCAACTCAGGTCTTTTTCTGCTTTCTGCTTTTACATTTTCCTTTCCTTTCATTCCCACAATTCATGTATGTCTGTGCTTTAGGGTATGTTACAGCAAATTCCAAATATGGAAATGTTCATAGTCAAGAAAGTGAAAAAAAAATCTCTTGGCAACATATTTTTTTAAATGGAAATTCCATGGAATCGTGCCATAAAGACTGTTTTTCTATATAATGTTTGTTTATGGTACTTCCTGCTACGTTAAATGTAACAGCTTTTTCTTCTGCTTGAATGGCCTTTACAAACTTTTTTACAGTGCTGACCTATTAGTAATGTATTATTCTAGCTTTTGTATGACTAAAAAAAAATGCATTTCACTCCTGTGCTTGAAAGATTAGCACATTAAAGCTGGGTGTGGTGGTGCATGCCTTTAGTCTCCGTTCTTGGGAGGTAGAGGCAAGAGGATCAGGACTTTAAGCCCAGCCTTAGGGACATCACAAATGGGGCAAGATGAGACCACCCAGTGACTCCTATAGTTTTCCTTCTGTACTCTCATCGCTTCTAATGAAAACTTGTTCTGATCTTTGCTTTTCTCTATGTCACCTGCCCTTTCCTTTGGCCAGTCTAACAGTTTTTTGTTATCCCTAGTTTAAAACATTGTGTTTGAGCAGTTTTCTTAGTGTCGTTCATGGTAGAGTTTGTGGAGCCTCTCGAAGCTGTCAATTTGATATTTTACTGTAATTTGGAACTCATCCATTATCCCTGGTTCAGGCAGCGGTCCTGTCTGTCCCTCTTTGGAGGACGCCGGTTACATTAATGCTGTTTTACGTGGCTTGTGCTCCTCACTTGCTGTCTTTTGCCTCTGTCATTCCCTGCGGTTTCTGTTTCTGTATCTTGAAGCTCTTTACTTTTCCAATGTCTGATTTGCTCTTTGTCATATTTTTACCTTAGACATTGTAATTTTTATTAGTGAATATTTGATATATGTCTTCATGTCTCAGCATCATGTGTTTGGTCTTAACCTCTATTCTGTGGATTGTTTTTCTGTGCTTACCTACAAATTTTGCCTTTATATAAAAGTTTGGAGTTCTGCTTTAGGGGTGTGTGTGTGTGTGTGTGTGTGTGAGAGAGAGAGAGAGAGAGAGAGAGAGAGACTTTTTCTGCCATTTTTTTCTTTTTTTGTCTTTGCTTTAATGCCCACTAATTTTTGTTGGATATCATGGAAGTATTTTATCTTGTGAAGGTATAGATAGTTCGGGATTCCTGAAGATACTCTTGAACTTTATTCTGGGGCAAGATTTTTAGTCTGATCATTTTGGTGTTCCAGCTTCTTGGGCAGGAATAGTTTTATTTACTCGTAAGGTTAATTTCTTTTCAGACACTTCTTTTTTTGAGCCAGTGCTCTGTGAACTTAAGTTTTTCCACTGTGACTGTTGAAGTCTGAGCATGATTTCTTCTAGGTCATTTGAGTGTTTTAGTCCCTACTCCACAGTGACATCCTGACTGTACTTGCTAGAGTGCCTGGAGGGAGCCTGTGCAGTCCCTGGGAGATTCCGCAGCGCTATGCCTGCCTGTGCTAGCAGCCTCCAGTGCTCAGAGGTTGCTACAGGCTAAGTGTGCAAAGCCAGTTCTCATTGACAAAACCACTACTCAAGTAGATGTTCTGTCAGAAAATGGCTTTTTAATAATCAGTTACATGATTATTTTTAAAGCTTGCTCAGACATAAATTGAGGAATACATCTTCTAAGGCCATATGAATTTCGGATGTAGCTATGAAAAGGTACGGGTCCAGTTTACACTGTTTCACAGATCTCTCCATTTCAGCATATTTTTAGTGTTTTAAAGTAAGCCATATGATCAAAATTTGTATTTCTTTGTTAAACTTTTATGATTATGAGGCTGGGCATTGGTAGCACACACCTTCAATCCCAGCACTTGGGAGGCCTAGGCAAACAGATCTCTGTGCATTTGAGGCCAGCTTGGTCTACAAAGCAAGTTCAGGACAGTCAAGGCTACGCAAAGAAACCTTGTTATAAATGAATGAATGAATGAGTAGTGATTATATGCTGGGATTTGGGGGGTTCTTAAGCTACATATATAAATGTTAGAAACTGCATAATTTCCTTTAGGATTCATGTTAAATAACTACAAGCAAGAAATTTAAAAGGAAAACATACCACTAAAAAACTAAGTAGTTCAACAATTAGCTGGGACTTATTTTGTAACAGACGATAGAATGTAATTTTATGAACTAGGATAAGGGTGGATTATAATTAGAATAGTTTTATGATAAGCATTTCTTCTAAGATTTTATATTATTGTGTTGAATAATGTACAGAAAAAAACAATTTTTGAAAATTTCATGTATGTCCACAATGTAATTTTGTCATCCCCATCCCCCCACTACCTCCCTCCAGTTTCTCTGGGACTCCTTAGCTTGTCTCCATTCCTGTCATGTCGTGGTGATAGTGGTGGGCGTTGTCATCCTCTTCCTTTCCAGCTTAGTCCAAATAGCACTGACATATGCACATGGATTGGGTCCCGTGGCACAGTAGAGGCCACATAGCCCCCAGCAGCCATCAGTCATCAGTAGCTTCTTTGCTGAGGGTTAGGGCTCCAATAGCTCCTTTCCCATTCATGCTAGAATTTTTACTGGCCTGATCTTGTACAGGTTCTTTGTAGATAACCACAGGTACTGTGATAGGACATTTGCAAAAACCGTGTCGCATCCAGAAGTCCATATTTCAGAGTTCTCCTCTTTATCTGGCAGCTTAGCACTGGCTATTGTTTATACCAGGTACTAACTGTTACTACAAAAAGAAACTACTCTGACAAGAGTTGAGAGCATCATAAATCTGTGGGTGTAGACTTAGATATTTAAAGAGTTTTCCCTAACCTTAGGGCCTAATCTCTCCACAGTCACGGCATTTTGACAAGTCTACAGCAGCAGACATGAACTGGCGCTGACCTTGCGTCCAGTCAACGCAGCTGGTCACCCCTGTAGATGTCACGTCACTATTGCACTCAGCCTGGCAGGCAGGTCAATGTTGTAACTCCAGGGGTCCAGTAAAACCGCTGGTGCTGTCTTTCTCCCCCTCGGCCTGCATAGCACCTTCCAGCACCGTGAAAGCCAGCCAGCAGGTACAGGGCTTCCTAGTCTGCCAGGTTGATTTCTGTGTCCTGCAGGAAATGAGACGTTTTCTTAGCAGTAGTGTCTTATTGTGCAGTTATGGTGGGCGACCAAAAGCAATGGTAATAGCCCATGTGTTTTGGGGTGCCTCTAGGGGCTCCCTGAACAATAGGTGGTAGGGACACATCCATCCGTGCCTGGGACTGAGGTTGCCATTGCACAAACTCTTCTGGGAACAACATTGGAGGCCCACCTATGGAGGGTACTTCTGTTCAGAGTCCTTTTTAAAAGTAAATAAATAGATAAATCAAGTTGAAAGACATTATTGACTTTATGAATATTTTCTAGAGGGTTTCCTGTTAACTGAATAATTAAATTTTCAGGTGACAGGCATACAGTTAAAACATGTTTGGCATGTTAGTGTGCTGGCGAATTCTTTCTAGAAGCAAAGTTATATTTAATAAATATTACATTATTATTATTACATACACCAATTCATTTAATCTTTACAACTCCTGGAGGGAGATGCTGCAGTAAACATTTTGTCTGTCAGTTCAAAAGCTGCTCAACTGAAGCTAGAACCGAGAGCTTGTGTTTTTAGGCACTTTGTATCATTTGTCTTCATTTCCTTAGTCCTTTGAAATGGATTTCAATCTTGTATCTTTATGAAATGCTAAAAGATAATATGTAAGAAAGTGATTATGTACTCCACGTACTTTGCAAAACACTCATTTTGTGTTTATTAACCATTTATTAACATTTGTTTTTAATTGAGAGATTTAGATGTTTTAAGTTGGTTCTTCTAAGTTAATGTTATTGGAAGAAATTACTAAAAGGTACGGGAATCTTGATAAACTTGCTTGTATGCGAATTATGTGTCAGGTTCTGCTACACACCCTTTACACTTTGCACAATACTTACTCTTCCCAAAAGCTGTGTAAGGCATGTAACATTATTATTCCACTGAGTGGAATGCAGCTTTTACAAAATGGGATTCAGGTACTGGAGTGATTGATTGCAACTATTACACTCTTTTGTTGTTGTCTCTTAGTAGCAAGTGTCTAAAGACTAACTGCAGAGACTATGTTCATGTCATTGCTTGGCTTCCACTCACCATGTTGTCCCCTATCACCACAGTAGTCTTTCACTTATATGAGTAGTCATACGCACATTGGTTACCCATTCTTCCTGCCAAGACACACTGACCACTTTTTAGTACATCCTTGCTTTAAAATCTAATTGTATTTCTTCTTAGATTTCTGGTGGTTCCAAGTATCATAACCTCTTCCTCTTTCAAGTTTCTGCCAAGGTTTCTACATAGTATCCCATATTTCCTGTCTGTGCAGATACTTAGCTGAAAACTTTGTTATGTCTTGGTGTGTGTGTGTTCTGTGTCTGTTGTAGTTTTTCATGTGAATCAATAGGAATTTCTTGTGTGGTTTGTGTTTTTTCTTGTTGCTAGTGATTACACAAGGCAAGCTATGTATAGGAGATTAAAGAAGTTACTGCTTTACTGCTTTTAAGATAGAAGAATATGCTTTTTTATTACCACAGTGACAACAATCTCATTCTATTTTTCATTCAAATGTTTTTTTTTTTTTATTCAAATGCTTTTTAGGTTTTATGGCAGTTAGATATATTCCGAAGAAGTCTGAGAGTTCTGACTGGACATGTTTGTCAGGGAGATGCCTGTATATTTTGCGCGTTGAAGGTAACTATTTCGTAATTACTATTGTTTCTCCAAAATTTTAATTTTGATGGTTAATTTAGATGAATGCTTAAGACATGACAAGTTTTTATCTTCTACTTTTTGTTAGGTGATTAAAAATTAATAATTTAAGTAATATAAAATGAGAATATTCTTCATTGTTTTGTAACTATTGTGCATTTATTTTAATGACTATGTTCTCAGCTACTACTGAGTTCTAGGTGCTGCTCCCATTACTGGGTTAATGCAGTGAGCATAATTTGTAACAATCCCAGTTCATCCCACCCTGGAATGTGGAAGCAGGTAAATTTTAAGTTCAAGGCTGCCCTGAGCTACATAGTGAGAGTCTGTTAATTTAAACAACAGCAGCAACAACAAGGAGCTCAAGGAGCATATATTCGTTTGTAGAGGAGGACACAGTGTGTAAGCTGAGACCCCCTGCCTCTGCCTTCTGCATAGCAGGATTGCATACAGGCTCTTTATGCCCACCTGGCTCTTTCTGGAGGTTCAGACTCCAGTCCTCAAGCCAGTGCTTCGCCTTCTTGAGCTGTCTCCCCAGCTCTTAAATAATTAACGTTATATGGAATTTCGGGACTAGGCTGTGATTTATTCATTTCTGGGATTTGGTATACTATGTAAGTTGTATTGAAATCATAAAGTGTTCATAAAGTTGTTGGCATTCGAACTACTGATATACTTTTGATTTCTAGACAATATTTGCACAGTTTCAACACAGTCGAGAAAAAGCGCTTCCCTCAGATAACATAAGGCATGCTCTTGCAGAAAGCTTCAAAGATGAGCAGAGATTTCAGCTTGGCCGCATGGATGATGCAGCTGAGTGCTTTGTAAGTATCTCTGACAAACCTCAAGAGCTTAGAAGAATAGTTTTTTCCCTTGCATGATGCAGATTTGAAGGCAAATAAAAAAATCATAAAGATGAAAAATGGCAGAACTGGTCAGTGCCTTTGCATCTCTTATTCATCTGTCAAGATTGAATTTAAATCATTCTCTGTTGTATGTCGGGTTTTGATTATTTATGCTCTGATGTTTACTGCATGTTAGTTTATAAAAAATACATATAACTCTTTTTCTATTACATTTATATTATATATGCCAACCACCCAACTTTGTGTACTGTTTTGTTTTTAATATTTAAAGACCAATTTATGGTGCCCAAATACTTTTGGGTATGAGGTTCCAGTGGAGAGTGGTTGAATTAACGGAAGCTACACTCAGAGGAAACCATCTCTACCTTTCCCTGCAGCTGACAGTTGCTGGAATTCTGTGCAAATCTCCCCTCTCACTGCTGAGATTCAGGCTGGCTTCAGTTTGCACAGGTTTTGTGTATACTATCCAAACATGTCTGAGTTCATATGTACAACTGCTCTGCTTTGTCCAAAAGACAATGTTTTCCTTGTAGTTGTCCACAGCTTGTGGCTCTTACATTCTTCATGCCCTGTCAATGATCCATGAGCCTTGGGAGTGGGTATATAATATATACATATAAATATATACATTTATATATACCTATATATTCATTCTCTTTAGGACTGGCCTCTCTGCAGTCTCATTCTCTGTACTTTGGCCAGTTGTGCGTTTCTGTGTTAATCACCGCCTGCTGCAAATAGGACCTTCTAAAATGAAGTTGAGAGAGCACTGATCTGTGTATAGAATGATAAGTTACTAGGAGTCTGTCTTGGTTAGTTACATGTGAATAGATACCATGACCAAGGCAACTCATAAAAGAAAATGCTTCTTAGGACTTAGAGTTCAGAAGGTGAGTCCATGACTTGTGATGGTCGGGAGCATGGCAGCAGGCAGGCAGGCAGGCATGGCAGCGGAGAAGTAGCCAAGAGAGTACATGTCGATCCACAGTTAGGCAGAGAGAGCTAACTCAGAGCCCACCCCCAGTGACACACCTCCTCCAGCAAGGTCTCGCCTCCTAGTTCTTCCCAAACAGCTCCACCAACAGGGTACCAAGTTTTGAAATTGTGACCTATGAGAGTCATTCTCATTCAAACCACAGGGTCATTTCTCTATCTGGTCAGGCATGGGGACATGGGCTCTCTGAGTGGGTAGGTAGGAGTAGGGCAAGTTGGGGCTCCCTGTCTGAGGGAAGTATGTAGCAAGTAAAATGATTTATTCTAAAAATAAAAAATAAAAATAAAAAGATTGCCACTTACTGATCTATGGCACAAATCCGAAAATTCACAGATTTGTTGCAAAGGACATTGCTTGAATTATGCTGTAAGTGAAGGTACTGAGTCACTTAAGTTACATAAACCAGCTGGTTTAAGTAGGAAGATAACGAGGTCATCTGGGAGGGAAACATAGCTAAGTTGGTTTGCCTAACAAGTCTGAGGATCTGAGTTCCATTCTCAAATCCCTGCAAAATTACTCAGCGCGCTCTCACACACTTGTAATCCCAGAGCTACGGAGGCAGGGGCAGGAGTAATCGTGGGGTTCACTGGCCACCACCTTAGCTTAATTGGTAAGCCCCAGGCCACTGTCTCAAAGGATGTTGTGGGTGTTCTAAGAATGACACACGAAGCTTTCTTCTGACCTCTACATGGACCTGCACACACAAATGCACACTCACTTAACACATACACTTTTTTTTTTCTTCCTTCCAAAGACACGCTTGTATTTTTCACCATATCCTAAGGACATCAAGATCCTCAAAAGGGAAAGCCCCCATCTCTAGTCACAAAGCATCTTCTTTCTAAGGGTTTTTGTACTTTTTAAAGTTAACCTGACTACTTAATATGAGAACACCAGGAGTGTAGGAAATGTTTCTAATGCCAAGTTCTATATATTAACCACTTTGATTGGTATTAAATTTTTTTCATTTTTTTTTTAAGCTACCGCTGCAGAAGGTAAATACTTGAACATTTACAGTGATTAAAGAGGAGAATTTAAATGCTAGCACTTATAACACCCTGTATTTACGCTTTGGGGACTGTTCAGTTAAACATAGTTATATATTAAGGCGTTCTCTGTAAGATCAGCAACTTATTTCATTTGTGTTTTTTTAATTTTTGAATTAGGAAAACATATTGGCAAGGATTCATTTTCACCTGGTGCCAAGCAAGGATGCAGACATGTGCACCTCTAAATCTTGTGTCACTCATCAGAAGTTTGCCATGACTCTGTATGAACAGGTGAAATGTCTTAGTTATTTGATTAGACGCTAGACTGCTGTCTCGTGATTGATAGATTAAGCATATGTTTTTACCTGTAGTGTGTGTGCCGCAGCTGTGGAGCATCTTCAGACCCTCTACCCTTCACCGAGTTCGTGCGGTACATTTCTACAACAGCCCTGTGGTAAGACTTCTCAAAGCATGCTTAACAGAGGCTAGGGACACGTCTAGGCACACTGAGCATTTATTCTGTAAAATTATAACATAGTATGGATTTTCCCTTCTGACACTACCAAATGTGCTTTCACAAGAGAGCCCAAGAGCTAGTCTAGCTTTCTCAGCTGAGGCTTAGAATTTAGCTTAATAGAGGTTACCCGAAGTGCTTGACTAAAGTTTCAGATTCTGTTTTGGAATATTGGCATGTATGTAATATATCTAGAGATAGAACCTGAGGCTAAATATGGAATTCATTTGTTTAATACATACCTTATATATATAATCTGATTTCATGTGGTATTTATAGAGAGCCTCCGTCTTAAATGCGGCCCATCACATAAACTTAGGGTCACAATATAACATTCATAAAATGATCTTAACCTTCAAATTTCAGATTTTAGAGCATTTCAGACTAAATGCATCATTTAATAAAATGTACAGAATGTATATCTTATATTTACAGCGGATCTTTGGAACTGCAAAAATAAACTTGAAATGAGACACTCACTGGGAAATGAACTGCACATGATGACTTCATCTTTACTAAGATGTTCCCTTTATAGTGGCCATGTTTTCACCACTTTCATTGTCTCCTTTCTGGTGATAAAAGCTAGGATAAGATGAAAAGAAAGAAAAATATGAATATAATCTTTTCATAGGCTATTTTATTTAAGACCTCAACAATCACTTCAAATTCCGCCATGCTTCCTGCCTGCCCGTGTACCAGCTCCGTCCCTCTCCATGTCTGTGAAGCAGCTAGATAAGATGCAAAACCTACCCTAGACCATATGTAACATTAGTCAATCAAAGTTACTCAAAGTCCTTTATTAACTTAATGAGCTTAATTTGGTAAATCTACTTCATAGGTGGATGGATTAAGATTGAAACCCAAGTCTGATTGCAAAATTAACTATTAACTCTGATACTGTCAGTTTTGTAAACCATCATCGCAGTTTGAATGTTTATCAGACTCTGCTTTCTAATGTACTTGTACGGTGTGTTGGAGGAGTGCTTTTGGCTACTGAATATTTGCGGATTATTTAAACCATGCAACTATGAAGCATAGTTATATTACCATCAAGTAAAACTAGAACACAGCTAGAATGGAAAGTAGTGATGGTGTATGACCTTTAACAGTTTCTTTTGGAAATGCTTAATAATTGTTCTAAGGCATCACATGCCTTGATATTTTAAAATGTGAGGGATAGTTTCCAGTAATGTAGGAAGATGTCTGGCTCAGCTCTAACGAAGTATTGGCATAGAGGTGGAAGGCACGCGTCTAGCACTGGGTTACTTTTCTGGTGGAATCGGCCATCTCCTAGCTCAGCTGCTTAACTTTGCCTCTGAGAACTTTAGGCCAAAGAACCTTCTGCATTGTGTACTTGTTAGAGTAGAATTTAAATTCAAACTCCTACTTATTAATTAGTAAAATAAATAAAATTTTGTGTTAGAACTACTTCCACATAGCACCTTTACCTTTATCCAGGAGTCCTAAACAAAAGTCGAGCTGGACAAGGTGACGCTTACCTGTTATCCAAGTGTTTGAGAGGCTTAGGGAGGAGAATTTCAATAAGTTTAGGATAGCCTGGGCTAGATAGCTGGATGTAAAAAGTTCATACTTTTTACATTTTAAAAAGTAAATAAATAGGTAATTTAAAAGGATACGCTCATATGATTCTATATTTGTCCTAATTTTTCACACATCTTCCAAAGTTTGTAATTTTTCACTGTATGGCCAAGTTTTCAGACAGAAAAGTACTGCATGCATGTCAGTATATATTAATACTCAAGTTTTCAAGTGTCATTTATAGATCTGTTGTAAGCTCACCGGCTAGGCTTGTTTAAGACTTCAGTTTTTATTTTTTTTAGCAATGAAGTTGAAAGAATGATGGAAAGGCATGAACGGTTTAAACCGGAGATGTTTGCGGAATTGCTGCAGGCAGCAAACACAGCAGATGACTATCGGAAGTGTCCTGTAAGTGTAGTGGAGAATACTAGTGTACTTCTATGTTTATTACCCCTAAAACACTAATTGTACATGTACAACATTTATCTCTCTTTAATGACATTGGAAATAACTGTACATCACATAAGCTATTTATCTTAGTGTTCTCAGTATGAAAATGCTTTTACCTTACGATCACATTTGTAGTCCCAGCTACTTGGAAGCTTGAGTTACAGGTCTCTGTGAGCCTGAGAGACACAGAACCACCTAAAGATGAAACAAAAGCTTCTTAGATTTGCTAAGGTTTTAATTTTTGAAATATTTTATGTGTATGTATTTGTAGGTATACCATGAGTGTACCTGGTATTCACTGAGATCAAAAGAGCCACCACGCCTGTGATCCCAGTACTTCGGGAGCAGAGGCAGGCAGCTCTCTCTGAGTTTGAGGTCAGCCTGGTCTACAAAGTGCGTCCAGGACAGCCAAGGCTGCACAGAGAAACCATGTCTCAAAAAAATAAAAAATAAAAAGAGGGCATTGGGGCCTAGGGGACTGGAGTACAGATGGTTGTGATCCACCATGTGGGTGTGAGGAATTGAACCTGGGTCCTCTGTAAGAGCAACAAGCACTCTTCACTACTGAGCTCACTCTCCAGCCCCCCCTTTCACCACACTCCTCTTTTTTGGGGACAGAGTCTTATTTCTGGTTGTCCTGGAACTCGCTAAGTAGACCAGGCTGGCTCAAAATTAGAGAGATATGCCTACTTCTCTTTGTTAAAAATTCAAAGTGCCAGGTGTTGATGGAATTCTCTCAAAGTTCTGAACTTTATCATATAACTGCAGAAGGATCATTTTGCGTTGCGTAAATGTGATGAATGATTTTTTTTCTTGCATAATATTGTAAGTGACTTCAGTGTTTTGGACAGAGTCTAATACCATTTTCCAGGCTGGCTCAGCCTTCTAAACATCCACATCTAGCTGTTAACAACTTTAAGGGTTTTGTTTTTCTGCTTTTTTTGTTTTCAGGATGAGTATTTGTTTTAATACATCTAAAAATACCAAATGAGTTAAAATTAAGTTCTTGCTTAATCAGTAAAGACAAATAGCTGGTTACAAGTCGGTGTCTAATAAACTACAAAACAATTTTCAGATACACTTTGATTTTCGTTGTATAATGTAAGCAGCTATATATAGTAATTGGTAACTTTAAAACTTGACTTTGTGTTTGTTCTTCTGTAGAGTAACTGTGGCCAGAAAATAAAAATCCGTCGTGTTTTGATGAATTGCCCAGAGATTGTTACAATTGGATTGGTCTGGGATTCCGAGCACTCTGACCTGACTGAAGATGTTGTTCGGACTCTAGCCACACATCTCTACCTTCCTGGGGTAGCACAACTATTTTCACTCTTTTCTCCACTGTTTTTAAGTTACTTTCAAATGTTTCATATATTATGATATATTTAGTTTTGTTCATCAGAACCTAAATCTTTTAAAGGAAATATTGATATCCAGATGTGTACTGATGAAGATAAGTTTGCTTACATCAGACCGAGCGAAACACCCTTTTCATAGACTAAAAACAACTTTGAATTACAAACTAAACCTTCTCGTGCCCATTTACCCTGCAGTGATGGTTGATGAAAGCCATGTGACATGAATGTGTCTAAGGTTTAAAATCAATCTATACCTTATCTCTCGGAGACATGCTTGCTTTTTAAAATCAATTGTTACTTTCTAAATTTACTTTGAGTTTTTATTGCTATAATTAAAATTTTAAATAATTATACTTTAGATGATATTTTAATGTTTCTTCAAATGTGTTATCTAATCAGGAATATATATAATTCATTTCACATTTAGGGTATAAGTAAAGTGTCAATTGTGTGTTGCTAGAGAAATTGTTACTGCTTTAATGCATGGTGAATTCAATTTTTTGGGACTTAAGGTCCTGTGGATTAATTTAAAATGGTCTGTTCACAATTCAGTCACAGTTGTGCCTTCACTAATAATGTTAGATTAAGGCCAATGTAGAGTGAACTATTTCCACAGTAATTCAGGAACAGGATTCACTCTCTCTCTTGAAAGCAGCAATCGTGACTATGCATTGATCTTTCTAAATAGCTTTTTTACAGGGTGACGGATGAAAGCGCCACCGATAGCGAGCTGCGCCTTGTCGGTGTGATCTGTTACACCAGCCGACACTATTGTGCCTTTGCGCTCCACACCAAGAGCTCCAAGTGGGTGTTCTTTGACGACGCACACGTCAAGGAGGTGAGGCCTTCACTAACTGCAATAACCACTGAGGCTTTGACACTGTAGAAATACATGATAACAGTATACAAGATAATGGCATAAGTATTAGAGTAATGAATGTAAGGACAAGCTGCCGGTGACAATTGGTTTTCACTTAGTTTGTTTGGAAGCTTAAGTTTTAACCCAGTCTATTTCTCGAATAATGAGTTCTAAGGTAGGGGCAGAATGCGGCACTGGTTCTCAAATTTTGTGTGATGGTAAGGAATTGCATGTATGTTGTTTCTTTTGATAAATTATTTATTTGCTTTTTTGAGACAGTGCCTCACACTATAGCCCAATCTAATTCAGAATTAATATGAGTACAAGCTAGCCTTCAACTCACAGCAGTCCTCCTGCCTCAGCTTATGTGTTGGAATTCCAGCTGTAGCACATCGTACCTGGCTTTTTAAAAATTATGTTTTATTTCTTTGTTCTGTGTGTGTGCTTGCACATGCATGTGTGTGTGCTGCAGTGTGCATGTGTGCCTGTGTGTGGCATGTGTGCGAGCTACAGTGTGCATGTATGTGCATTCTGCAGTGTGCATGTGTGTTCGCGTGAATGTGCATGTGCACAGGAGAGATCAGGGCGGCTTCCATGAACTGGTGCTCTCTGACCATGCAGGCTCCCTGGGGGAAACCTGGGTGTCAGCCTGTCACAGCTGCTTTTCCTCACTGCTCCATCTGCTGACTCCGTGCTCACTTTCCAATAAGTGTGTGGCTGGACTCTAGAATTCTTCCTTAATTAGGAGAAAAAGTCAGATACCTGAGTTTTTTAAACTTTCTATAAGAGATTTAGACCTGACAGTGGTAAACTGTTGATCTTGTGAACACTATTCTCAGAGTTCACTAGCTCTGACATTTCTGTTAGTCAGTAAACTTATTTTTAATAGCTCTTGGATTGTTATGAGCAAATGGTGTGGAACTTTTTGTACTTTTCATCTTAACTATATAACAAAGCACCATTTGTCAACACTGATTATTTTCATAGACATTTCTTACACAGCATTCACTGAACATTGTTTAGGCCATAAAAAAAGAACACTGATAAATTGGACTTCCTTAGCACTTAATAAAGCTTTTACCCTTTAGTAAGACATTCTTAGGAGAATAAAATGATAAATTGTAGACTAGGAGAAAATACTTGTCTGATGTGCATCCGTAATTTTTATGGCTTGACTTGTTTTTAGTAGAGGGGATTGAATCTCACAAGGCTTATGCATACTAGGTAAATGCTCTGTCACTGTACTTTAGCCCTAGCCCTATATTCACAATATTAAAAACTGAAATCTTACAACTCAACAATAACAAGACATCCAATTTTTCTTTTAAAAAAATGAGCAAAAGACTTTACAAAAAAAAAAGTGTATAAATGTTCCCTGTTATATTCTTTACATCATCAGCTATGGAGACATACAAATATAATTCATGGTAGAATCCCAATATTTACCGATTGACTAAACTCAAAAAGAAGTACTGAGACCATACCATGAATTAGCAAGGATTTAGAACAGGTAGATATCTCTCTCAACTTAGGGTAATGAAACTGAAGAATTGAGCAGTCAATTGAGAAAACATCCTGTTAGTGTTGTTTGTTAGTGTGTGTGTGTGTGTGTGTGTGTGTGTGTGTGTGTGTGTGTGTGTG
>NW_026596095.1:10717601-10721530 GCF_907164565.1 Psammomys obesus | reverse complement strand
TGTGTGTGTGTGTGTGTGTGTGTGTGTGTGTGTGTGTGTGTGTGTGTTCGTTCTGTAACTCAGGACTTTTCTGCTCCAGTGAAAACATGTCCACATGAGACTTTGACTTGAATGTTCACGATAGCTTTTTTCCTATTAGACACAAAACTAAAAATAAAATGAAGTATTCAGTAAGAAGTGAATGGCTAAGCACATTACAGCCATACAGTGGACTGTATAATGCTTATTAATAAAAGGAACAAGCTATCTTCATGCACTCAGTCAGATGAACCTCAGAGGGCATAATGCGAAGATGATGAAGCTGTACAAAAGTGACCAGGTAGTATAACTGTTTATATGAAATTGAGAAAACCTAGAGCAGCCTTGTAGGAAGTAAATGCATGGTTTCCAAGAACAGGAGGGAAGGTTTTAGAGCCAGGATGACATGTATTTATGTAACAAAGACACTGACTTAACATGAGACCAGATGATCATTTTGCATGTTAATCTACTTTAGTAAAATTGATGGAAAACATTTGCTATTTTTACAAATCACTTTGTTTGGACACCTAGTGCTTTGTTATAGAAAATTGTGAAGAAATTCCACTTGAACATTTTGGAGTTCATACTGGCTCCCTGCGTATAACTCAGATTGTCAAAATTTGGAGGCATATCAGGTGTTAATTGTCTGAGGTTTTCCTTTCAGATTGGTTCATGCTTAGGAGATTGCCAAGAAAGGAGGTTATCAGAATTCAAGGGAAAGCTCAGAGTTCCGGTTACTAGAAAGGGGAGGGGAGCTGGACATAGTGGTGTCCTGTAATCCCAGCACTCAGGGAAGCAGGCGGATCTCTGTGAGTTCGAGGCCAGCTTGGCCTACAAAGCAAGTCTAAGATAGCCAAGGCTACACAGAGAAACTTTTCTCAAAAAAGAAAGAAAGAAAAGAAAAGAAAGAAAGGGGAAGGGATGTCTGTTTGTTCAATTTATGAACATTAAAATGTATTATGCCCTTTGAGTTTTGAGAAGCATGCACACTTAAAATCAACTATAATCAGACATCTGTGTTTTTAGCATTGTTGACTTTGAACCAAAGAGCCTCTTACATGTTAGGCAAGTGCTCTGCCATTGTGCTGTCTCTTCTCTCTGTATAGAGAACATTTTTATCACCCCAGAAAATCCTGTCATGGCTCTTGCTATCAATCTTCCCACCCCAGTTTAGGCCCATGACATGGCATCGCTGACCTTCCTCTAGATTAGTTAGGCCTTTCTTTATGTAAATAGTTCTTACAGCATTGCCTGTTCTGTTTCACTTCTTTCCTTCAGCAAAATGTCATTAAAATGCATCTGGGCTATTCATACCAGTCGTATTAAACTGTGATTGGTTTAATAGTGTACTACATTTTTTTTTTCATTTATCTGTGGTGGTTTAATCATTATGTAGGTTTATTTCCACTGCTTTTAGATAATATCCAGAGTGAAAATTTTTAGTTACATGATAAATGTGCGTTAAATTTAACAGGGAATTACCAATGGATGTTTATCATGGCTGTATTGATTTTGCTCCTAAGAGCACTGTGTGAGAGCCCTCCCTCTTTCACATCCTTTCCAGCATTCCCAGTAGGTAGTGTTAGTAATTCTAGTGGTTGTAATTCTGTATAAAATACCTCACTGTGATGTTTAATGATTTTTCTTGTGGTTGATAGTTGTCTGTGCATTCCTATCATGTGCTTATTGGCTGTATACAGTATGTGTGTGGTGTCTATTCAAATATCCTTTCAGTTTTTCAAATTGGAGTATCTTCTTATTAAGTTCAGGAATTTTTTCTTCTGTTTGCAAATCCCTTATTATTCACATGTCTACTTTCATTGCGCAGCACTGACTGGCCTGGAGTTTACAATGTACACCATGCTGGCCGTGAACTCTGGGAATCCCCTGCCCTGGCCTGCTGAGGGCTGGGAGTGAAGGTGTGTGCCACCACACCTGGCCACTTTAACTTTTTTAATGACATAGCTTCCCAAGAGCAGTTGTCATTTCTTAACTTGATGAAGTCTGTTTTACAGTTTGTTTTCTTCTCTGAGCTTGTTGGGTGAAGAGTTTTTCTTTGTTTTCCTGAGCTGACGTTTATTTTATGGGCCATAGGTAAGGATTATTTTTGCTTTGAGCTGTCTAGCTTTCCAGCACCATTCGTTGAACAAACTCTTTTGTATTTCTCTATTGAATTGCCCTGGATACTTTGTCAAAAGTCAGTCAACCATGTATATGAAAAGCTGCTTAAAAATTAGTGATTATTTCAGGCATAGTGGCTCACACCTGTAATTTCAGTATTTGACAAGCTAAAATAGGAGGATTACTGTGAGTTCAAGTAGGTACAGGTTGAGAGATGTACACAAATAAAATCTAATAATTAAGTCTAAGTACAAAAAGTATAATTTTGCCTTTTTTTTTTTTTTTTTACATTTGTCTGTTGTGTAGGGGGGGAGAGGAAACACGCATGCTACAGCGTATGTGTGAGATCAGAGGATAGTCAGTGGGAGTCAGTTCTCACCTTCCACCATGTGGGTGGAATCAAACCCAGGTCCTCTGGTAGCAGCAAGCGTCTTTAACAACACTGGGCCATCTATTTGGCCCCTGCCTATCAACATTTTAAAAATGGGAATCTGTAAAATTTTGGGGGCTGGCTATTAAAATCATTCATTGATAATTGGACTGCTAGCCGCCAAAAGTCTTTCAAGTACTTTAAAATGTGAAGCAATTCAGTTTCTGCCCATTTATGTTATTTACGTCAGGAATTGGTTTGTGTTTATTTATTGTGATTTTTTTTTTCTTTTAAAGGTTGGAACCAGGTGGAAAGATGTGGTCTCCAAATGCATACGTTGCCACCTACAGCCGCTTTTGCTGTTTTACGCGAACCCAGACGGCACAGCAGTCTCTACTGAGGATGCACTCAGGCAGGTTGTCCACTGGTCACATTACAAATCAGTTGCAGAAAATATGGGTAATTCCTTTTAAAAAGTTTTTTTGTTGTTGTTATTTTTCTGTTATTAAATGTAAGATGAGAATATTTTATAATAATGTTAAGAGTATTTTAAACTTGAGTTTCAGTCAAGTGAAATTCAGGATGATTCCACTATATTTTGTTGATCTTTTCAAAGAAGCCTTTCCCTGCCAGTAGCCTCAGAAGCACTCCTAGGAATCACTCGGTGCGATGCACCTAGGACATGGAAGAGGCTGGTTGATGGGGAGCTCTTTCAGTCAGTGAATTCTGAGATTGTAAATGTCTAGTAACCAGAAATCTGAAGCTGTTTCAGATGCTTATTAAAAGCGAAAAAAATTCCGAGTGACATCAGCTCCTTAAGTGTTAAGTTATTTTGTCTAGGCCTACAACAGAGGGCTTCTGAAAAGCTCTACTTGCAGGGTATCGAGGCAGATGCTGAGACTCATAGCCAAACTTTGGGCAGAGTGCAGGGAATCTTATGAAAGAAATGGGAGATAGTAAGACCTGGAGAGGACAGGAGCTCCACAGGAAGAGCAACAGATCCAAAAAATATGGGCACAGGGGTCTTTTCTGAGACTGATACTCCAGCCAAGGGCCACTCATGGAGATGGCCTGAAACCCCTGCACAGAGGTAGCCCATGGCAGCTCAGTATCCAGGTGGGTTCCATAGTAATGGGACTGTCTCTGACAGGAACTGATTGGCTTGCTCTTTGATCACCTCCCCCTAAGGGGGGAGCGGCCTTACCAAGCCACAGAGGAAGACAATGCAGCCATTCCTGATGAGACCTGATAGACTAGGTTCAGATGGAAGGGGAGGAGGACCTCCCTTATCAGTGGATTGGGGGAGAGACACAGGTGAGGAAGAGGGAGGGAGGGAGCTACAGGGGGGAATACAAAGTGAATAAACTGTAATAAATAAAACTAATTAAATAAATAAATACCGGCAAAAAAAAAAAAA
>NW_026596095.1:10692830-10717591 GCF_907164565.1 Psammomys obesus | reverse complement strand
AAAAAAAAAATCTTATCCTTTCAGCAACCTATCATCCTCCCCATCCAACCCTTTCTCTGCCTCCCAATTTGCTACAACATCGAAAACATGACCCGACGATAGTAAACATATCTGCATAGGCTGTATGACAACGTTGGGACATGTTAAGTTTATGGCCTACTTTTTGCTAAACATACTTTAAGCCCGTACCTAATGCCCAAATCACTTTTAGATATAGTCACACGTAATCTGCCACACGCTCCTATTTACTTACTGTGGATTCTAATTATAGATAAAAGTTTATAAAAGTTAACTTCCGTTCCTTCCTGGGGGTGCAGGCCCTCAAGACACAGCAAAAACGAGAAGCCAAGTTTCTTCCACACCCCTCTTGACAGTGCAGTGACAGGGAAGTCCATTTTGGCTCTTTGACCCAACTGGGCCGCCTCCCCGAGAAACCTTGAGCAGTCGCCCAGCCCGTGAGCACTCGAGACACTCACCAGGGCAAGAGGTACACGATGAGGAACAACACCAGGTCGAAGAGGATGAAGAGCCAGAGATCCAGCCAGTAGGAGTGTTTCGGAAGCCCGTTCGTCCCGGACTGCGGTCGCTCATCTTGGCTCTGCTTCCTCCCAGCTCCCCTCGAGCCCCTCCGCTCCCGGGCGCCGTCGGTCCCAGACGCCGCCTGACTCAGGTCCATCTCCGCCTCGCTGCAGCAGCGCGCACCTGAGAGCCGCTGGGCTCCGCACTCCGGCTATGGCGGAAGCAGAGGACGCCAGAATCCGAACGCTGCCGCTCCCCGAGCCTAGCAACCAACTCCGGCCGGCCCCGCCCACCGCCGAGGGGCTCCGCCCTTCTCCCCGGCGGCGCGCAGGCGCCCTGCCCGCCTCGCCGACCACGCGCAGGCGCCCTGGCCTTCTAGGAACGCGCGCGCGCGCCTCGCTCCGCTTCCCCGGGAACGCGCAGCCTCCCCAGGCTGCTCCCGGGAACGTCGCGCACGTGCCCTGTGCCCGCCCTCGCCTCCCGGTTCGACTTCCCCGAACTCCTGGGTGGAGGTGCGCGTAGGTGGTTTTCGTGGTGTCTGCCAAGCAATGTCACGACCCCTCTTCCCTCAGGTAATGCCTGAGCTTCAGGAACCGCCACCCCTCGATTCCAAAGTCGTAGCCTTTCGTAAGCGCGGTTTGTTTGGTAAAACGATTAAAAACTTAATGAAATTGCTTCCATGTTGGAATATGCAATTGACGGTAACCTAAATCTGTGTTTCCAGACCATGGCCTTTCGAAGTGGCTCCAGAAAAAAACTTTTTCCCGTTAAGACGAGAGCAGTAATTTTTACATAGACAATACAGAGGTTGGTTATGGCCCCAGCAAGAATGCTAATGGAAAGTGACTGACAGATACCGCTAAACTCTTACATTTCAAGTATTCTTTTTTTTTTTTTTTTTAATAGTTGGCCCTAAATTTTATTTATGAACTAATGCAAGACATTACAGACCAACGGGTCTTAATCTTCCTCCTCATCCTGATTAATCTCGAAGTAACGCAACTCATAACTCTCTTTGCTGTCGGTGACAACACCCAAGTGAGTCTAAGAGATTGTTCTTCTTCACATACTTTTTGGTGAGCTGTTTCAAATAACCTTTTGGAGAAAGTCACTCAGAAGTGACAGTGACCATGCTCTTGCTCCATTCGATGGTCACAACCCCTCTGCCAAGTTTCACAGCTTTCCTGTTCACCTTGATTCTCTCCTGGAGGAACTGCTCAAAATTGGCAGCATCCATGATTCCCTCTTCCACAGGATGGGTGCAGTCAAGGGTGATCTTCAAAATCTGCTTTTTTCTTTTGACCCGCTTCGCCACAAGCTATTTCACAGGATCGCTTTATGTTGTGCCCAATTCTCCTGACCCCAAAAGACCACCAGGAGTCGAGTCCATTGCAAAACACATGAGGATCTTTTCATTACGAGCTACATCTTGGGCTCACACACCCTCACCACAGAAATGGTAAGAGCCAAGAGCCTCATGCTCAGGTTAGTTGGGTGATTTAAAGAGTCCAGCCTCTTCCAGCATCCCCACAGCAGGGGGATTCCTGCCTGGCAAGCATCTATTGGTTTAAACACGATAGGGAAGTTGCATTTTGAACTGATTGGCTATAGGAAGGCCCCCAAACCATTAATGGTCTGGCTTCCCTTGTTTGGCTGCCCTAGGGGAGAGGGGCTGGTTTCCTAGCAACTGTATCTCTAGTGGGCTGGAAAAGAATGCAGTAAGGCTGGTTCTTCCCCACAGGTGGCTGGACGAGTCTCCACCTGGCTCTCCTTCATTCAGGCTTGTGCTTTAAACTTTAAAACAATACCCACTAATTTTTAATTCTTTGGTCTGTCATTTACATATTTAGAAAATTGGGCAAAAAGAGTAAATTATCTAAAGTTACTAAAGTAACCGTAAAGCGAACTTCAAATTCACTATCTTAATGATGTTATTGTACAGCTAGCTAACTGGGCCTCAGTTCACCACTGGGTCATACAAACAAAGACAACACACAACTATAAAGAAAAATACTCTATCTTCTGCCTTGTAAATTATGAGAATTAGAGATTAATTAGATTGTGCTATACGCAAGATTATCTGCTATTGCCAGGCTCAGTGACACATGCCTGTAATCCCAGCACTCAAGGAGGCAGAGGCAGAGGCAGGCAGATATATGTAAGTTTGAGGCCAGCCTGGTCTACAAAGTCCAGGACAGCCAAGGCTGCACAGAGAAATCCTGTCTCAAAAAAAAAAAACAGAAAATAAAAAAATAATTTAAAAAGAGCATCTGCTGTTAATGGGTTAGAAGTTCTTTGCGTTTAATTGATATTGAGTGCTTATGAAAGTTAAGAAACATAAATAAACTGCTGATTCTTCCAGAAGTAGATCACATGTCCCTGGCAAGGTAAAACCAGCTTTTTTGATTATTGACATAGGACTGATAAAACTTGAAGTTAATAAGATGGAAGTTGCCTGACATAAGGTGAAAATTTTTTGAAATGTTTCCAAGCATCCCTGGCATTGAGTTGAGCTCCATTGCCTGTGGAGGTGCTGTTCTTCTTGGTCTATCCAGGCAGGAAGGATCTTCTTTTCAAACATCCTAGGCACTGAATGAGTGACATCCATGGGATAGTAATTAATGCTAATAGAGAGAGCCGTTTACGTTAAATTCAGTTGAAGGATCCCTCACTACTTCAGACTTAGGTGTGTTGGCTCTTGGTTACCCTTCATAATAGAAATGAATGCAAAGTATGTCATGGAAGGGATTTTCTATACCAGTTGGTTAAAAGCTTAATTTAAAAAAACAAAAAAAAAAAAAAGAAGTGTAATTAATAAAGAATTTAAAAAAAAAAAAGAAAAGAAAAAGGAATGGCAACATGGCTTAGCTAGTAAAGGCATTTGCTTCCAGGAGTGATGACTTGCATTCAGTCCCCATGACTCACATGGTGTAAGGAAAGACCTGACTCCCACATGTTCCCCATTGTGTGCATGCAGGAGCATGGCCATGCATGTGTGCGCACACACAGAGATACAAATAATAATAATAATGATGCACTGAAATCAAGGTATATTGTCATATATGAGTTCTGTATTTCCCAAGCCCCCTGGAGCCTTAGGACCTATACCAAGGGAAAAAATATATACCGTATGTTGAATTGTTTCACTGCTGCTACAATCAAACATAGCTGTCTTCCTGATATGGCATAATTAATCTCCTCTTGTCTTTTATTTTTTCCTCCTTTTCAGATTTGGTACCTTTCTTAGTCACCATTTTATTTCTGTGAAGAGACATCATGATCACAGCAACTGCTCTCTTATAAGAGAAAGCAGTTTAACTGGGGACTTGCTCACAGTTTTAGAGGCTTATAGTCCTTTACCATTATGGTGGGGAGCATGGTGGCACACACAGCATTGGAGCAGTGGCTGAGAGCTACATCCTGATGGAGAAAGAGATTATACAAATTCTATTGCCAGCATAGAAAAAAAAAATGCATGAGGGGAAAAGAAAACGTTGTTCAACATGCCTTAGTTTGCCGGACTGGCTCAAACTTCTACAATCTGATACCAGGCAGTTTATTTTAGACATATTTAAGTACAGTACAATTTTAGGGGAAAAAAAGTTTTCGTGACAATTATCCCAATACCATGTACACAGTAAAGCGTAAGGCATGAATGACTACCTGGAAACTCCTTTGCAAAGGGCTTGTGAGGTCTTCTACTAAGAAGGTGGGTCCTATACTTATGGGCATAGGGTCTGGTACGGACTCTGACTGAGTTAGCGTAGATGTCTGCAGGCTATAAAATACGTGTGACATTTCCCCTAAGGGTAGATTCTATTGACCAAGAAACAAAGCTAAAGGTCTAGGGAAGGAGAGTCTGAGATAACACCCTGGAGGATTTTGTTGAGACCTGATCCTGAAGATAGCAAAGGTCACCAGGTCATTAACAACATCCACTCCCAGCCTCCAGGAAAAAGGTGTACATTTTCTCCACTGAGGACACAGCCCTGTGTGATTACAATTTCTGGTTTCTCCAGTGCTTTTCTGTGAGTACTCCTGCTCTCTACAAAGGAGAGGAGGAGAGGGAGAGAGGGAAGGAGAGATGGGGAGCCAGAAAGGGAGAGAAAGGCTGGGCCTTGCTAGGTTTTTGAAACCTCAAAGTCCACCCCCAGGGACACATTTCCTCCAACTAGGCCTAATCCTGCTCAAATAGTAGCATTTCCTAGTAACAAAGTGTTCAAATATATTAACATATGAAGGTCATTCTTATTCAAACCATCACATTACTGCCTGTCCCAACAGTAACCCCGTTGATTGGCACAGTTATTTATCTGTATTTTGGCAATTCTTTTCATTATTTTATCATCATTATTAGTTCACGTATTGGGGGTAAGTTTTCTTAGTCTGAGAGCAGGCAGCATAATTATCATGTGTAAATTGCAGCTTCTCTCTTATCTTCTTCCTCTGAAACAGCACCCATCCCTCTACCCAGTTATTAATCTCGCTCCACCCTGTGCATCCACCCTGGGGCCTTTGCTTTAGTCAGCTGTCTTCAGTTTAGGGCATCCCATTCCTTTCAGCGGCAGTGATTCCCACTACCTGTCTAACTCCTGTACAGCTTCTGAGGACTAGTTCAAGTGCGTCATAGATTCCCTCACTGCAGTTCACTTTGGCAAAAACTTCCCAGGACTTCGTTAAGCAACTTTTACTAGATAAGAATATTTAGTCAGAAAAGCAGAGGGTGGGGATTTGGGCAGGTGTCTGAACAAATGCTACCGTGAAGGAGCCAAAGAGACATGGGAAAGTTGTCACATAACAGCACTTGCTTCTCAAGTCCACATCAGCTGTTCTGTAAGGTACATCCTTGTATCAGCACAAGACTTTAATTAGATTGAAATCCAACACAACCACTATCAAATGAAATCAGAAGTCAGCAACGGAAGGAAAACTGAAAAATTAACAATTGCATAAAAATCTGGCATCCTCGTAAGCAATCAGTGTGTCAAAAATAAAATAAGAAAAAGTCACAAGGTGGGTGGCTCAGCAGGTGAAAGCATTTTCAAGCCAAGGGAGCCTGACTACCTGAGTTACAGACAGTAGAAAGAGAGCCAACTTCTAAATATTGTCCTCTGGCCTCCACATGTGCACGTCATATACAACAACAATAATAAATATTATTTTTAATTTGAAAGAACTTAGAGAGCACTTGGAGACTACAAATAAACTGAAAATACGATTTAAGGTAGACTAGATGGACTGTAGTAAGAACAGTGCTGTGGAGGAAATGGCTGTCTATTTATAATTAAAGAAAAGCCTCAGGTTGATGCCTGTCTTTATGCTTTGAGGGGAACCAAAGGCAACAATAGGGCTGAGCAGAGGTAAAGGAAACCATGAGTAGAACAACAAGAGGGAATCGATGAAACTTTTCAAAGCTGGTTCTTTGAAAAGGTCAAGAGACTGACGACCCTTTATATAAATTGATGAAGAAGAAATTGCAAAGAACCAGATAAAAATGATGCCAACCAAAAGTAGCGATGATGTTGCTACCAGTCTCAGAAATGGAGGATTGTAAGAGAATGTTCTGTTTACCAACAACTTAGGTCACCTAGGTAAAACACATATTCAGGTGAGGAAAATCACTCAGCTGACTGAAGAAGTAGGAATCCCTGTTGACCAATTAGAAGTAGTGATTGAATCAACAGTCAAAACATTTCTTTGGTGAATTTTACTAAGTTTTTTTTTTTTTTGTTTTGTTTTTTTTTCCCCAAGCAGGATTTTGTTTATCCCACACTAGCTTCTGACTTGCTCTGTGACCAAAGATGGCTCTTCAACTTCTAATCCTCCTGCTTGTACCTCCTGAGAGCTGGAATTTCAAGTTTGATCCTGTACCTGTTTTCATGCAATACTGGGAACTGAAGCCAACATCCACTAAATGTTAGGCAAGCTTTCTAAGAAGCAAGTGCACTGCCTTCCAGCCCCACTACTAAACACTTAAAGAGATATGCCAATCTTTTTCAAGCTCTTTTTAAAAAAGAGATAGCAGTGAGGAACCCTTTCTGACACATTCTGTCAAAACAGTACTCTCAAAGTTAGGTAATATCACAAGAATAGCATAGGCACTTGCCTGTCGTATTTAATAGAAGCTTTGTTCACAACAATCTATTGTCCAGCAATAGATGAATGAATAAACAAAATGTGTAACAATATTAATATAGAGTGGAGACCAGCCTTGAAGGATATCCCCTCACAGTACAGCTTGGATGAACACTGAAGACATTATGCCAGGTAAAATAAGCCAGTGGCGAAAGAGAAGCACTTCATAATCTCACTTACGTGAAGTATCTAAATGAGTCACTTCACAGAAACAGTAAGAAGAATGACGGAGATCTCAAGTAATGGGTTCAAAATTCACAGTTGTGCAATATGAAAATGTGAAGGAGATTTGTTTCCTCATAATTTGAGTATTTTAGGTACTACTAAACTGTACGTTTGAAAATCGTAACATATGTATTGAGTGCTTCTACCACACTGAAATGGGTATTATCCAGTCTCAGGGATTATTGATGATGATGATGATTTTGTGTATGTGGCCACATGCTTACATGCCAAGGTATGTGTGTAGAGATCAGAGGCCAGCTTTGAAGAAGTGGTTCTTTCCTCCCTTCATGGGTTCCAGAAATTGAACTCAGACTGTGAGACTTGCATAGCTTTTTAACACCCTTTCCTGTTTTGTTTTTGTTTTTGCAATCTCAGGTGCTTTATTAACTGAGACTCTCAGGAGGCCATTCATTGTGATCTTTTTGTCTTAATGGGATTCTTTTTAAGAGGTGAAGTTTTCAGGTGCTGAAACAATTATAGAGTGGGAAAGCTAGGAAGATATGGGGTCTTGTGAGGTGGAGTACCATAAGCCCTTCTAGTCCCATGCTCCCTCACAAGACCCCATATCTTTCTAGCTTTCCCACTCTTCAGCAAGAGGATGGAGCAGAGGTGTTTCATTGAGGGCTGAGCATTCAGCAGGCCCTTACTCTGTCCACCTTGGCCTCTTTGTTAATCAGTATCTACTGTAAACTTTTCTGATAAGGATTGAGAGCTGCATTAATCTGTGACTCTGTGCCATGTGAGCAGTAGGGCTGTTTGTTTTTGAGACAAGATTCAAAAGGTGAAATGGTACCAGGTAGATGACATTGGAACAAGAATCTAAAAGTAAGGGAATGAGCTGTTCTCAGTCTGTGCTGTATGACATCTCTTAGAGGGTTATGATAGTAAGAGCTCAGGGTTTGGAGTCATGGGCTCTGGCAGTTTTGAAACTATCCTAAGGTTACACTGACTCTATGAATATAAATAGCTCAACTAATACTGTCAATGAAAGATGGGAATTGTAATGGTATATAATAGAAAAAGCTCTATGAAACAAACAAGTATCTTCAGTTCTTTTTAAATTTTTTTTTTTATTTTATCTTATGTGATGGGTTAGAACAATTCCCAGCACAGAGAGGGAGGTGAACATGAAGTCCCATCTCTAGCTAAGAAGCTATTGGCAACTGATGGATACTGGAGAGGGGTAAGTCAGTTTTCTTTAAGAACATTAGCACTGGCAAGTCAACTGTCCTCCAGTGGAAGGATAGACATTCAAGAATATATGGATAGAACAAACTGGACTCTGTGTTCTTTTTTGGTTTTGTTCTGTTTTTTGTTTGTTTTTTTCAAGACAAGGCTTCTCTGTGTAGCCCTGGCCATACTGGAACTCAGCTTTGTAGACCAGGCTGGCCATGAACTCAGAGATCTACCTGCCTCTACCTCCTTGGGATTAAAGGCGTGTTCCACCACTGCCCAGCTTGTTTTTGTTTTTAGGAGGACACAAGTTGGGTAGGTAGGGAAGAGGCTGGATGTGGGAGAAGTTGGGTAGAGGCTGATCAAAAGTAATTGTACAAAATTCTCAAGGAACTAATAAAAGAAAAAAAAAAGAATTTCAGGCCACACTTGGGAGAAAAACAAAAACCAAAAAAAAGTGAAAAAATTCAGACACAATAGGACCGATACACATATGAACTTAGAGATTATGGCAGCATGCAGAAGACTTCCATTAGTTCAAGTCAGAGAGGTCCCAGAACTGAGAGGAAGAGTGGACATGGGTCCCACCCATAACCAAGAGGGTAATTTGTACTCACTGGCAAAAGGGAAAATCCGTTTTCTCCAATGGGAGTTTTACTGGTTATAATCAGTCACATGCCAAGGCAGGCCTCATACCCAGGAGTAGATGTCTAATGCAAACTTTATGGGCACTTGTGCATATGTGTGTGTGTGTCTGTGTTTACTTTTTGTTTTGTTTTCACATTGAAAATGTTTTCATTGATCCTTTGCTTGTTTTGATTTGGGGTGTGGGGGGGATTGGAGGGTTTTTTTATTTTTGTTATTTTTTTAAGAGAAAGTTCTGTGGGTAGGGAGGTGAGGAGGATCTGGGAGAGGACAAAAATGTGAACAAAATATATGAAAAATTAACTAAAAAGTGAACAGGAAAAAAAGAAGCAAAAGGCTCTGCTCTGGAGCACACAGGACAGACACGTTTCTGGACCAGAGTGTGGAACTGTGCTCACTCTGCTGAAACAATTTATTAAAGAGATGTGTCATGTTTATGCCCTTTGACATCCTTTTTCAAAACACTATTGTTACTTTACCTAGATGTGAGGCAAAGAATTGGCATCAATCATGTGCTCCTTTACCTAAAGTATTGTTTGTCTAAGTTCATGAGTAGGGTTGTTCTTTAACTCTCAGGGACTTTGCAAGTGGTGTGTGTGTGTGTGTGTGTGTGTGTGTGTGTGTGTGTGTGTGTGTGTGTTAATTGTTTGGAAATAAGACTTGAGGAGATGGCCTTAAAAGTGGGCTGACACTTGGGGAGACAGGCCTTTTCCTTCTGATTTCTACTAATATTACACCTTCTCACAGTCCTAACCACTGGTTACCAGATTGAAATTTTAAATACTTTCTTTAATTTTTGGTAATCTGGATTGTATACAAGGGGGATTCTGCAACCCTGTATTCTAATGGAATCTTCAGTGGGGACAAGTGACCTGAGACATCCTCTGAAACAGTTTCTTACCAAGCCAATCTGACTGGTCATTGGCTCCAAGCCTCCTGATATTTCTCAGCTGTCATTATCTTGCTTACCCTTCCTTTCCATGCAATTCTCCAATAAAGTCATTGGTGTCGGTGGCCTCAGTGTTGGCCACTGGCCTCGAGCAAAGTAGAGGTACACAATCCTGCATATTAGCAAACATGGCCACTACCCATTTTGAAGATGGTAATGCTACTTTAGGTGTTCTGATTTAGAACTAAAGTAACCCTGAATAAACTGTCAATAGTGTTCCATTTAGTATAAGGAAACAGCTTTAGGAAATTGCAGAAAGAAAAATGAGCCTTTGTTTGGGGTTTTGTTTGTATAGAATTTGGAGCCACATAAGCATTCAATACCATTTTAAGCTTTAAAACAGCAGCAGACACCAAAACACAAATGGAAAGAGTCTGTGTCCATGCCCAGTAGGTGGCACTCCTATACCAAAATCAAAGCAAGTGCCAACAGGGTTAGGGCCCATCCTACCTACCTCCTCTAGCTGCCATTCTATATCATGCAACTGCCTTACCTACACATTTTGGTCCTCAAGTGCTCATGAATGTCTTGCTGGCATTGTCTAGTTATTCTTTTGAAAACTTTTTGTACTCATGAACATTCAGCTTGTAAGGATGGGACTAGTGAAGGATTTTGCAGGGCCTGTATAAATACACAGGGAGCTGAGGATGTGGCTCAGTGGGTAGAATGCTTGCTGAACAAACATGGGGGCCTGATTATGGTCCCTAGTACCCACATAAAACCTGAATATAGTGGGGCACCTTTGTAACCCTAGTGCCTAAAGGACAGTAGATATAGCAGGGTCTGCAGAGTTTTCTGACATTCCCGTCACTGATTGGTTCAGTTAGAGACCTGTCCCTCAAAACATGGTGAAGAACATTAGAGAAAGATACCCCATATCAACTTCTGGGCTCCATACATACCCAGGCACACAAATGTACAAGAACTTCTATACATTACATACATAAACATGTACACACACACAATGAAAGGAAGGAAAAAAAAGAAAATACAAGGGGCTCTTTGTTACTGAGAATTTTAAAAAAGTAAGCACAGGGCATTAAAACAAACACAGGACCTTTCAAGTCGAAACAGGTTGTGAGCTCATGAAACCAGCGTAAGTGATATTTCTCTCTCCCCACTTCATGCTCTCATCCCAATATTCCCTCCCCCTGGCATATTCCCAAATGGCTGCTTAAGAAGGGAGAGTTACTGCCCGTTATTCAGACACAATAATATATACTATATTGCATAATGTTTTACATTATGAAAGAAGTTTAAAAATCCAGTCTAATTACCTCATTTTAAAGATGCCTGAACTACATTCCAAAGAGATGAAGTAGATTTTTCAAGTTCACACTAGTTATGCCTAAGACTGTGCCAGAACGAAGAGTTTGCATCTGTCATGTTGTTCGCTTACATGCACGCACACACGCACATGCGCGTGCGCGCACTGGCCCGTGGAGACAGAATTTAAGAGTTTTTTCATCTACTCAAAGGAAGGTTTTCAATATACATTTTGGTCCATTTTCTGTACAAGAAAAGGACACATGATTTTATCATATACTTTGTGGAATGCATCAATTCAAAAATATTCACAAAAATCACAATTCAGGACACACACATACAAGTATTAAAAAAAATCAGTCATCAGTGCATGTGCCACATAGCTTTTTAAAAAAAAAACGAAACACTGCTGGGAGGTGGTAACTCATGCCTTTAATCCCAGCACTCTCAGGAGGCACAGGCAGGCAGATCTCTGTGAGTTCGAGGCCAGCCTGGTCTACAGAGCAAGTTCCAGGACAGCCAGGACTACACAGAGAAATCCTGTCTCGAAAAACCAAAAGGGGGGAAAAAACTCCTTACAAAGCAATATGAGAACAATATTTATTTTCTTTTAAAATACCAGCTAAGAAACATAAAATAAATGAAATCCTAATTAGCTTTTACCTCTTTGGCTTTGATAACACTAGAAATATACCAGTGCTCATAAAAGGATGAATCAGCCTTGGCATTAGCACGATAGAGACAGAACTCTGACATGAGTTTAGCTCTTCAGTTCTGCTCTGGGCTCCAAGCTTTCTTACTCCTTCTTAAAGAAACGCTTTGCTTCAACTCCTTCATATATGTAGGTCTGAAAGATGTTAGCAAACATAAAAAAGGAGTCATTAAGATAAAATCGCAAATTAAGAAAAATAGTAATGTTAGAGCCTGTCCTAACATTTCCTTATACTTGATAAGCAGCATTTTATGAAGATATAGGATAGAACCATTAAAATTACACTTGGGATTGTAGGCATTATGTTTTTGTTAAAATGGAAATTGATGTGTATTTTTGTAAATTGCTCTCAATAAATAATGACGTATATATGACATCTATATATGATATATATCATGTATATATATTTAATATATATACATATATAAGACATGAATGAAATTCTTGTTCATAATCACTTTTGCCTTTGGAATGTAGTTATTAATCTTTCTTACAACTTACATTGATTAGTTCACCACCAGAAACTTCTCGGACAGCAAGCAGCTCCTTCCCATTGTCTACACGTGTGAATTTTCCAATAAGTTTATTCCCCTCCATGCTCCAGGTCCCCTGCATCACAATAATAGGGGAGCATTTGTTACGGTCTTACATGCATCTCACTTGACTTTGAGTTTTACAGATCCATAGATAATCACGGCGACCCCTACAGATGGTTTGAAGTAATATGCTACCTCCGTTTACGAGGACAGAGACTGTGCACTGGCAGAGCAATTCCTCAAAAGTCAGAAAGAGCCCTGGACATGAACTGTGGGACTCCAGGCTGTGTTGGCCACTGTTAAGCACCACTCCCTGGATAGCTGCTGTATGCTGAGTTGCAGTGCAGATGAGTAGTGATTACCATAGTGATAAAATATTCAACAGTTACACTGTTGTTGCAGGGCTGAAGAGGTGGCTCGGCTGGTAAGAGAGCTTGCTGCACAAGCAGTTGGACCTGAACTCAAATCCCTGGAATCCCCATAAAAAGCCAGGGATGGTCACATATGCCTGACACCAGTGCTGTAGGGAACAACTAGGAGGATCAGAGGGGCTTTCTGGCCACCAGCTTCAGTGAGATACCCTGCCTCAAGGAATAAGATGTGGAGCGGGGCACCTGATGACCTCTCCTGGCTTCTCCCTGTGTAGATTGGCATGTGCATCCACCACACACACCTGCCATACACACACTCGTGCACACACACACACACACACCTCACTACAAATATATTTGACTAGAAAAGCTCCAAGGCTAAAAAACTTTTTAAAAATTAGTTGAAAAGTGTGCTTCCCCAATTTTTTTTAATCTTATACATTGAAAGGGACGTTCTTAATAATCTCACCTAATGGCTACTCAACCATTCATTAATATCCTTAATGGTTTTTTTGTTTTTTGTTTTTTGTTTTTTGTTTTTGTTTTTTTTTTTTTTTTTTTTAGATGAGATCTTGTGTAGCCCAAGCTGGTCTCAGACTTATTCTGTATCTGAGAATAAGCTTGACTTTATGATCCTCATGACTCCAGTTCCCAAGTACTGAGATTGCAGGCCTGTCTGTGCTTGGCTCAGTTTTTATACAGTGCTGGAAATATAACCCAGGGTTTTGTGCTTCCTGCAGTCTCCTGATTCAATTACATTCCCCAGCTTTATGGTCTCCTAGCATGTAGAGCTGAAAATACAGAACTTTACATTTCCTTGTGACTATCCCTATACCCAGTCAATCTAAGAGGATTATTCTAAGTCTTAGTCTTCAGTGTAGCTTTTTCACAGATGCAAATCATAATAATGTTATATTAGAACATTTTGCCAATGTGTATAATATATGACCAGACTTCATTGGCCTCTTCAATAAATGAAGAAGATTTTCATTTGTTGCACCATTCCGTGAGATAAACTACTTCGTATTGGTAAAGAAAAAAAAATCAGGAATGCATTGCTATAAAATATGTCTTACACTGAGTTCCGTTCCATCTGCTAGAAAATAGGTAAAGTTGACCCCAAGTTCAAACACAATCTCAATTGTTCGAAAGGTGCTTGATTCTTTGACTGTGAATTTATTTCCTTCCTGTGTGATGGTCAGTTTCAAATTGTCATGAGCTGCAAGCTTCCTTTTCACCATGTTAATGCCTGTAAAAGGGGAGAGATTGGAAGGAACATGAAATCAGAATGCCACAGAAAGTGTTCCTCTTTCTAAGTCCTGCTGTGATTCGCTTATCTTTATGTTGTGGGTGGAGACGACAGAGCAAATAGTATTGTGTATCATAACACTGAGATGCTTCTAGAGGAAAAGGGAGAAGCTCTGGCAGATCCAGAAAACTGGTTCATGCTGCTTTTCCCAAGTCAGAAAGGGTAAACAAAGCCACAAAATGTAGCCCCCAAGCCCTGGCTAATTTTAACAAAATTAACAAACGTTTTGCTAATTCAGTTCAGTCAATAATGTTCAGTCAAATTTCAGCAATGTCAAATGAAGTATTAAAACATATATTCATATATTAAAAAAAGAAACACAAGCATGGTTCTGGATATTTATTCATTTCCAACACTGCTTTCGAAATTTCATTTCTTTATTTTGTTGTTGTTCCTTGAAACTGGATCTTGGTACATAACCCAGGCAGGCCCAAGCTATTCTGTAACTCACAACCCTCCCATTTCACTTAACACTCTGTGTCAAGATCACAGGCATATACCACCATGGCTTGCTTTCTTCATACTTATATTTACTTTTTGTGGCATTTCTAATTGACCTAAGCCTGAAAAATCAGAATATTATGATTAAATTCATTATAATATGAGCGTACAAATTTCATAAACTTAAATTTAGGATCCCTAAAGTATATAGGGATTTATAAATTATAAAGTATCATTTACTCAGACTTTATTTTTGGGAAATGATGCATAGTTTTTACCCAGTAAGTTGCCAGAATATTAGCAGACATTTATAATATAGTTAAATTACACTTCCACGAAGAATACACAGCCTTTTGTGGTTATTCCTAAAGTTAGATAAGGCAGAGAAGAGAATTACATATAATCTATTCAAGCTGAGTTTTGGTGAAATCCTTTTCTTGCTTTATTAAAAGGTCCATGCTTTCATTTTTTTATCTCCTATAATACAGTGTTTTTTAAAGCTCTGGAAATTATCATAACTCACAGTTTTCTTTCTTTGAATGAACACAAACATGTCAGTTTTCACTTACACAGGTGCAATTGCCAGGCAAGGGAGAAAACACAGGCGACTCTTTCTTTGGTGTGTTTCAGAGAGCAGCACTTGTCTTAAGGAGACAAGTTATTCTTCCTAAAGCAAGAAGTGCAAATATGGATTTCCTGGCTCTGAACAAAACACACCTGGATCCTTGCCAGGTCCCCAGTCATTCCCTAACTACAAAGACAGGAGAAAGCAAATTCAAAGGAAAACAGTCCTTACCCATCTTCTCCATAAACTTCTCATAGTTGTCATTGCGGTCTACTTTCCAGGTGCCATCAAATGCCATGATCGCAGCTGTGTGTGCCTCTAGGAAAGCAGGGATGCAGTCTTGTCTTCAAGAGAGAATTTATTCTATTTCTTATCTTTGAACCAATTCATACTGTGATGTGGAAGTTCAAAGTTCAAGAGATAACCTAACTACTTTATATGCCAGGCCCCTTTAGTTTCTCTTCCCATGCTTTCTTTGAATCTAGTTCTGAGACTCAACTGAATTAAAATTTGATAATCATACCCACTCTGTCTTCAGCTACAACATGTGGGCATTTTTATTTCAAGACTTAGGGCCAGGCTTACACTGGCCTCCCAGCACTCAGGAGGCAGAAGCAGGCAGGTATGTATAAGCTATAGCCTGGTCTACATTGGCAGTTCCACTCCAAGCAGAAAACAAACAAACAACAAAAATGAATTAGGCAAAAAGCCTGAAACCAAACCAAACAAACAAAAAAGCTCAAGATAGTTTTCTGTTTACAAGGTCAAAGTGCATAGTATGTAGCAGCTAATACAAGTTGTAACATGCGTCAAACAACTGGGACTTAACTCCCCCAGCTTGTCACAGAAGCATTTGCCTTATAAAACTAGGCAAAAATGCAACTGAAAAGTTAAAGCGCGAGTTGAGAGTGATTATGGAATGAAAATTCATTTTTCTCTCTTCCTAAGATTATTTTATTGAGATGAAATTAACCTAAAATTTAGTATATTGGGAGGGAGGGAGGGACTGGGAGGGAATGAGGGATCGGGACACGGCTGGGATACAGAGTTAATAAAATGTAACTGATAAGAAAAAAATAAAATACAAAAAATAAAAAATAAAAATAAAATAAAATCTTCTCCCAAGTAAAAAAAAAAAAAAAAAATTTAGTATATTAACTATTTGCCCAAATATCACCATTTTCATATTCTGGGACAGTGTCATTATCCCTAAAAGAAACGGCATGCACGTTAACCAGTGGGTTTTCATTTCCCCATTTTTTAAAATTATTTTTATCTTTATTAATTACAGTTTATTCACTTTGTATCCCCTCATTTCCCCATTTTATACCACAAAACTCTCATCCACTCTCTACCTCTATGAACATTTCATACAAATAGAATTAAATAGTAGATGGTCTTTGTTTGTTTGTTTGTTTGTTCGACTTCACAGAGATCCACCAACCTCTGCTGCCTCCCAGAGTGCTGGGATTACAGACATGTTCCACCACACCCGGGAGAATCTTTTCATTGAATATGTTTTCAATGTTCTTTATTCTTTTAAAACATTTTTTCTTGATTAATGTACATTATGCAAATTAAGGAATTAAGCATGACATTTCAATACAATCATAATCAAACCCAGTTTTCCTCTCTTCCCTCCTCCTATACTAACTTCCAATAACACACTCAGGTCAGTTTGTTAGTTGAAATTATGTTTTCTAATGTGTCCTTTTGCATCATATTTAGGGCCAGCAGAAGCTTATATAAATATCCCTGGCTCCTGGCACACTGTCTGACACCCTGAAAATCACAAGATTTGTTCAGCTTGAAGAGTGATATGATAGGCCATTGAACAAGGACTCAAGAAGTAGAAATGTGGCTGTGTCACACAAAACCCTCAGGACCAGTGTTTAACATCTGCCATGTGAAGAGAGAACAAAAGCCGAATGTTCTGTATGCTATTAAGTAATTTTTTTTCTCACTTTCTGTTACTTGTAAACTTGGTAGAGTAAGAAACCATGATGTGTGTGTGTGTGGGGGGGGTAAACAAGAGAGAATAGATAGAACCCAAGTCTGTCCCCTCAGAACCTAGGGAAGGGAAAACAAGAGAATGGCTAGAACCCACATCTGTCCCTTCATAAACTAGAGGGGGTGGGAGGAGCAAGGGGAACAGCTGCTGTCTCCAGCTTACAGAGGCCCGTGCTGGGAGAGAAAAACATGCAGTGTAAAGCCTTGATTGTTAACTAGTGTTCACACCTCAGTCGTTGAAAAGGGACTATTTCTAAATGAATGTGCTCAGAGACAATGTTATAAACTCAGGGCCAGCGGAGAAGCTGAAGTCCCGCTAAGATTTCCTTCCAGGGAAGGGGAGGAAGATTCCAGCAAATCTGAACACTACATTGGGAAACAGAATCACGTTTCAGATCACAAGCTCAGATTTAATAAAACCAGCTGTGCTGTCTTTGTGTTCTCAAAGATAAGGAAACCTTATCGTTTCCAAATTATCAAAAACCCAGCATACTTTTAATACGGAAGGAAATTAAAAAGGTCATGCATTTTTCTAGAAGGTACGTCTAACGTGAGGCCATGTGCTTCAGGATGTTCAGTTATGAACACCTTCTGCTTTAAAACTGCAAAGTCACTTAAGACATTATGGGATTGTTTTTACAGTCTTTTTGAGAAGTTGATTGCTCAGTTCTCCATTGTGAACTTTATTAATGACATCATGTATTCGTGTTGCAGTGTCAGATTATTGGAAAGGCCTAAGCACAGAAGCCGATGAAACAGCTTCTCAGGCAATCCACTACTTACAGAGATTTGTGGATTTAGAAGCCTATGGATGATGGTGGCTGCTGGGGGAGAGAGAGTCACTGTCCCCTGGAGACTTGGCTAGTAGGTTACCTATGGGTATATGGGCAACAGGTATTATAAAATTCACAACAGCAGCAGCACACAGCTGTTAGGGAGGCTGATGAGATGGGACCATCAAGAGAGTAGGAAGGAGATGATGGTGAAATGTCATGATCAAATTGTATAAAAGTATGAAATTTGAAAGAGTAAGTTAAAAGGTTTTTAAAGAAGCCACAGGATGGAGAGATTGTTTAGTGGCTAGGAGCACATGCTGTAGCTGGGCACGGTGGTCCATGCTTCTAATCTCAGCACTCTGGAGGCAGAAACAGGTGGAGTTCTGAGAATTTGAGGCCAGCCTGCTCTACAGCAAGGTCCTGGCCAGCCAGGGCTGTGTAGTGAGATTGTACCTGAAACAAACAACAGCAAAGAGTGCATACTGCTCTTACAGAGGACTGAAGCCTGATTCCCAGCACCCGTGTAGGTTGGCTCTCATCTTCCTGTAGTGCCAGTTCTGGGGCATCTGATGCCTTCTGGATCCTATGAGCACCTTTGGTTATGCATACACAAATCCTCAGACACACATGTGCACATAATTAAAAAGTAAATATTTTTTAAAGCTCATAGGTAATCTTTTACAATAAAGATCCAATCTCTGGACAATGAAATAGAAATATGATGTCATTAAAAATAAATCTTGTGTTTTAGAAACAAACCAACAAGTTTTAGTATTGCAATCCTAACGTCCACTACCATGCATGACCTCAGATTATTCAACCCGCCTGAACCTCGGTTTCCTCACATATAAACGAAAGACCTTATAGATAGGCTTATACTTTATACCTTATAGACAGGCTGTTTTTTAAGCACTGTCTAAAAGCACCAACCTGAACAACTAGTACACATTAGGTACCCAGTAAACCTTAGTTTCTGTCCTTATTATCTGAGAAAGGACATTTTACACCCAAACCAATGTATTAGGAGCACTCCAGACCTTGGTCTACTTTTATGAAGAAAATTCATATATTTTTAGAGGTTATTAAAAAGTTATTTGGGTATTTTGTGGCTGACATAGGTGACTCCTTGGGCTTGATATGCCTTGGATTGCCCAGGTAAGACCAAAGTGCTGTCTGGTCGTATATATTTTCACTCTGATCTCATAGCCCCTGAAATAGAACACAGCTCAAGTAAGGGCAGGAGGGAGAAACTAGAGTGATTTCTTCCCATGGTTCACCTAATAATGTTTCCATACCAGGACTCCCCACTTTGTCACTGGCCACTTTAAACTACTGAAAGGGAGCAAAAGGCTCAGCTGGGAGAGAATACCATTTGGATTCACGCACACTGCTAACAGATGGGCGTATTTCTTTATCCTCCATCTGTCAGCTTGGAGAGCCACTGTCTCTGTACTGTAGCATCAATAAATGTTTAAATGCCCCACTCAGTTTGTTTTTAACATTATAGTATTTCTCTAGTTTTCCTTTCATACAGATACTCAACTCTTACCACTTACCAGATTCCATTTAGAGAAAAAAAAAATTATACAGGGCCTGTGGGCAGTACAACCTTTTCCTTACAGACTTTTCCTTACAGAATAACTCAGCTAACTTAGTGCAGACTTAGCCCGTTCATTTCCTGCTCTTAGAGAACTATGAGACTTAGCATCTTAGGGTTTGGGAAAATGTGTGAATGTGGCTGCAGATGCTGTGGACAGTATGAAATTCGGCTGCCCTCGCTCTGGGTTCTGCAGCTCTCACCCCCCTGAGTGGCCTGGAAGAAGTAGAAATTAGCAAAAGCTCCTTCTGACTCACAACCATGTCTCTAAAGGAAAGTAGAAACCGCCTTCTTTAGTACAGATTCTGTCAACTGCTCATATGGCCTGACTCTACTCCTCACTGTGTACTCCAGCGTGTCCCAGCATGGCCACTGACTGATCTCCTGAGCCTGCTCTCAGCTGCCAAGTTTGAGTCAGATAACGCTGACTTGCCTGAGTATAAAGGTCTCAGTATAGTCCAAAAGACGAAACAGTGGATTCATGATAACGAGTGGATATCATTATCTCAATGTCCAGAGATGCGACGAGCAAGGGAAAGAGATGTCCCAAGCTCACAGAGATTCCTTTGCCTTACTGAATGAAGGGAGAGAACATTTCTAGGTTCTCATTTGGTATATATCATAAGAAAAAGAACATTGCAAGGCATGGCATAATTACTTCAGAATTTATGGTTTCTGGTTTTTTTTTTTTTTTAATCTCAAGTTGTTCAACTTTTACATATCAAAGACCATCAGATACACCAAAAAGGATTAGACTGACAGAGAAATTTTGAGATTACTGTGCATCCCTAGTAAAAACTGGAAAATAGAGACATTCTAAAGTTTGCCAACAAATATTACTGCATTCTGTGTTAGTGGACTGTTAAAAATTGCTTAATTATGTTTCATAGTTTGAAATGACTGGTTGGCATCCTTTCAAAAACTATGGGTTTGACCATATGAAGGGATGTCTAAAATATAATGGAAAGGATACTTTCCTGATACTTAACAAAACAGTGATTTTGGAGGATTCATCATACTTGTTATTCAAACAATGTCAGTCTCTTTCTTTTCCCCTCTTCTGTTTTTCTAAAACAGGGTTTTGCTGTGTAGCTCAAGTAGACCTTAGACTTGGGATCTTCTTGCCTCCATTCCCAAGGCATAGAAGTCATGTCCACCAAGTTGAGTGATTATGCCTGAGGAACATATTATATAGAAAGATCATGTTATGTGTGTGTGTGTGTGTGTGTGTGTGTGTGTGTGTGTGTGTGTGTGTGTGAAATACATGTGTATATATAAAAACCTCTCTCCTTGCATCTACTTTAATTTCGCTCTGTTACCTTCCACCCTATTTCAGCATTGCTATCTACCATCTTGTCTCATCTATCTTGGCTATCATAGAGCACTATCTAGAGTTATCAGCTGTCGAATTTTATCTATTACTGAAAACCCTGGTGTGCCATCATCTTGAGCAACCTCAAAGTCCATGTGGATAAGCCACATCTCTCTGACCTTGCACCTCCTTAACTTCTCACCATCCATTTACTTCAGTGCTTTGCCTACTGAAGCCCAATACTGTGCCCCTCGATGTGTCGTCATCCTTGCACACCTTCCAGCACACAGTGCTGCAGCCACGGCTTTCAGCCTTTGTTTTGCCCACAGTGTCAGCTCTTGGTTCTGTGAGAAAATTTTTGTTTCTTCTTTTTTTCTATTAACAGTAGGTCCATTTTCTCTATCAAAGGTAATTTTTTTTCTATCAAAGGTAATTGGTGAGTTCCGTTTTCTCTATCAAAGATAAACCTATATATATATTCTATCAAAGATAATTAGCCCATTAGGGATTCATATTTCTTGAGCCTTCCTCTTCCCCTCTGTAGCCAGTTGAGGCAGATAATGAAGTCAAGCTCTCACCAATCAGATGAAATGGAGTCACCACTAAGGTCAAAGGTAAAAGATGGCAGCAATCTCGGCCCTGTGTGCTTGCTAGTCAGGGCTGGGTTCTGGCATACCCTTTTTATAAATAGAATTGCCTTGGCAAGCCACCTTCACTTAGATTTGGTCATGTGTTCCTTCCTGTGAGTCAAGAGTACTGTTTGTTTATAACATTCTGAAGAGAATGTCAGTCAAGAAGGGAGCTAGAGTCCCTTCTTGTTTTATCTGCATTCTCTATCCTAATCAGTAGGCACTTGTCAATCAAGCAAAACAAAACAACTGTTCTGTGCTTTTTCCTTTTGATGGGGGTGCTAATTCACATTTATAGTTTCTCGCCCCACCCTAGTCATCTACCTGTCTGGCAAGACTTGTGTGTGTTTTTCTGCATTATAGCAAGGTCATTTAATAGCCTTTTACCCTTGTCCTCAGCAGATGGCCTGTCTGGACTGTCTCACAATACTCCCCTAACTTTACACCCTCTTAGTTTTAAAGCAACTTGTGATTTCTTTCTTGATTCTTTCACCCTTTCGTATGTTCAGAGATGCATCCATCCCATTCAGAGGACAGACTGTCTGTGCTTGATCATCTAACGTGTTCCCTCATCACGAACTATAGACTGCTGTCTTCTGTGGTGCAAGGTCCTGTCTCCCTGGCATATTGTTTTGACTCCTGACCTGTATTGCAGCTTAATTGAGGAGTTCCTATCTGCAGGCCATCCAAGAAATTTAATTGGAGATAGATGGCTCAGAAACTATCTAGATGGCAGGGTACTACAAGGGACTTTGGCTCCTTATAAAGTGAGTCCAGACTACATACCGAGTTCCAGGCCAGCAAGGGCATAGTGAGACCTTATCTCAAAAGAAAAAAAAAAAAAAAAAAAAAAAAAAAAAAAAAACAGAATAAGATAAGCTAAAATCACTATATCAACATCTTCTTATCTCTAGAAGTTCCTTTATTTTGTGTGTGGTGGTGGTGGTGGTGGTGGTGGTGGTGTGTGTGTGTGTGTGTGTGTGTGTGTGTGTGTGTGTGTGTGTGGTTTGTACATATGTGATATATAGACGTGTTAGTGCTTATGTGCTTGCAGAGCTGGAAGGTGAATGACTTCCGCCAAGCATTTTCCAGCCTTTATGTTTTGAGCCAAAGACTCTCACTGAACTTGAAGCTCGCTGACTTGGCTAGACTGGCTGCCCAATGGTCTTCAGGGGTTCTAGGCATGCTCTGTCTTGTTTGGCTCTTTACACAGGTTCTGGAGGTCTGCACTCAGGTTCCATGCTTGCATGACTAGCAGTTTTACAGGCCAAGCCTCTCCTGAGCCCCTACTTTCTTCATATTTTTAAACAATAAAAGGGCAGGCTAAGGATCAACAAGTGCAGGTAATTTAGAAAACATAAAAAGGTTTGAGGCCCTCTTTGGGTAGAGCTGGTCAAATATTACTATAACTTTACTGGGAAATAAGAACTAAAATTCAGGTGATGGAAATAAGCGTGAATAAAGGCAAGCACAGGGGGAACACCACAGGTTGCTGTCATGTGTGACAGTCGGCGCTACTTATGCCTGAAGACCTGGATCTGCTACAGTCTGAGCACACTGTTTCCTTTGAGATGGGAGGTCAGCCTTTGAA
Organism: Psammomys obesus; assembly: GCF_907164565.1. Taxonomy (NCBI): domain Eukaryota; kingdom Metazoa; phylum Chordata; class Mammalia; order Rodentia; family Muridae; genus Psammomys; species Psammomys obesus. Next base: position 10,694,830 of record NW_026596095.1, on the reverse strand, counting down.
ACAGGCAGTCAGTCAGATGGTGAAACTTGCTCCCAGTGTCTCTACCCTTTCAGTCAGAATTTGCCTCGTGAATCATTTATTTTGCAAGGGAAACAGATTAATTTAAGTGGGAATAGTTTCCTTAATAATTTAAATTGACCTCTCACTGTTTATCCATCTATCAATTATCTAATCCATCCCCTAATTATAAGTTGAACAAACACAGTTTATGGGGTTTAATTGAAATGCAAATTAATGTTTTCTTTATCTTTTCTTGTATCATGTGTATATTTGTGTGTGGTTTGTGTGTACAAGAGTTTGTGCAAAATTGTGCGTGTGAATGTAAGCGCCTGTTTTGAAGTCCGAGGACAACCTCGAGTGTTGATCCCCGTCTTCCACCTGTTTAAGAACCTCTTGTTTTGCAGCTCTGTAACTGAGGAGTGGTGGCCACGAGCTTCCCCAAGTCCTTTCCTCACCACCTTCCATTCTGCTAAAGGAATGATGGGATTACAGGCGCGTGCTTCAGTGTTTGACTCTGTGTGGGTTTTCAGGATTTGAATTCTCCTCACACTTGCTAGGCAAGCACTTTACGAGTTCTATCTCCCCGGTCTCCAACTCTCTTCTTTATCTTTCACTTAAAGACTTTTATTTTCAGTGAAAATGTTCAATTTAAGCTGGGCAGTGGTGGTGCATGACTTTAATGTCAGCACTCGGGAGGCAGAGGCAGGTAGATCTCGGAGTTCAAGGCCAGCCTACTCTGCAGAGTAAGTTAAAAAATAGTCAGAGCTGCACAGAGAAACCTTATCTCAAAAAAAAAAAAAAAAACAAAAAAAAAAAAAAAAAAAAAAACCAACAACAAAAAAAACAGACAAGAAAAGAAAAGATAAGAAAAGAGAAAAGAAAAGATAAGAAAAAAGAAAAGATAAGAAAAGAAGTGAGAGTCATTCTTGTTTCATGGATCTTTTAGGCACCATAATGAAAACTTAAAATGTAACTTTGGCTCTCACAGTCCTTGAGTGGAGCTGTGTGAGGAGAATTGTGAGAGCTTGTGAGAAAACTCCAATAAAACAAGAGAAAAGTCTGGTGACCTCTGTTCTTTCTAAACGTGGGCTGTCCTTGAAATGTGCTTTCCTGCTCCTCCCAGGCATAGTCAATAGGAGTGGGTTTATTTTAGATTATACATCATCTACTACTGTTATTCAGATGTTGTTTCCAAGTATAGACTGTCCACATGACTGTGTACAACTAAACCCATTGACCTTTGCTCATTTGACCTTGCTTGACCCTCAGAGTTCTCTCAGAATGTGAATTGTCTGATGCTCTGAATAAAGCTGGCTATTGCTCGAGGCTTCAGTCCGCCTCAGTTTCAGACCCCACTCTCCCAGGTTCAGGCCACCAACTGGAGCAGGTGCAATGGCTTACTTTATCCTTCTCATCATAGTCACCAGTTCCTCTGCCCTACTACCTCTTAGGGCTAACCTTTGAGAGTGGTTCTTCATCAGTTTGTCTAACAGGTCCCAGTGGATTGGCTATCAGTGTAAAAAGTGCGATTTAAATTAAGCTTGTTAGGGCTGGAGAGATGGCTCAGAGGTTAGGAGTACTGGATACTCTTCCAAACGTCCTGAGTTCAATTCCAGCAACCAGGTGGTGGCTCACAACCATCTATAATGAGATCTGGTGCCCGCTTCTGGTGTGCAGGCAAACATGCAAGCAGAATACTGAATAAATAATAAATAAAGCTACCCTGCCCTCAGGTAGTATGACTTTGAGGTGTATTTTATATAATCTCCAAGAGGTCCACAAGCAAATTCTAACCTGGTACTAATTTGAATACTAACTCAGCCTGTATAGACTTTTTACCTTTCCTTCTGAGCTCTCCTCCTCTTCCATACACACCCCAAAAGAGAATGTCATGAAGAACTGAAAAGTGAGTGTTATGATTTGGAGTTCCTTCCAAAATTCCTAATTAGTCTTTGTGTGTGTGTGTGTGTGTGTGTGTGTGTGTGTGTGTGTGTGTGTGT
>NW_026596095.1:10688753-10692820 GCF_907164565.1 Psammomys obesus | reverse complement strand
TGTGTGTGTGTGTGTGTGTGTGTGTGTGTGTGTGTGTGTGTGTGTGTAACCCTGGCTGTTTTGGACCTGCTTTGTAGACCAGGCCTCAAACTCACAGAGATCCACCTGCCTCTGCCGTCCTCCCCACCCTCCCCGGTGCTGGAATTAAAAGGCATGAGCCACCGCGCCCAGCTCCTATTGAGTCTTAATTGCCATGACACTAAGATGTAGAACTTTGAGGAGGTGTTTAAATTATGTGGGCTGCCTCTGCTCACAGAAACAGGCTTGGTGTCACCTTAAAAGGCATGGGGTTGTTTGGAGGGCCCTCTCCCCTCCTGTAAGGAATCGGCATTTTAACAGCATCCCTTACCTCTGTACACTACTAGATAAGAGCATCCTCCTTTTAGTTGTGGCATCCCAAACTGTTCAGGACATTACCAAACATCCCTAGAAGGGTAAGGTCCTCTCCTGATTCAATGTCACTATTTTAATAGCACTCCGATCATAACATTGCATGGTCAGGAACTCTGTCTTTGCCGAACCCCAGAAACATGTCAAGAACTGTTTTTAAATGTCAAGAACTGTTGCATTAAATAAAGACCCCTGTAAATGATATGATCTTGTTACAGGTTAAGGAATAGCTGCACACTGACCGCTCAAACACCAGCCTCAGTTTGATAGAAATTTACTGAATGCTGAACAAAAAACTGAAGGGTCAGGGCCATGTCTGGTACGCGAGCAAGACAGTGACACCGGTCTGTTTCTAAGGCAGCCTTTTTAGATGAAAAACTGTACCCAGGTAACCAGGTGTAGGAAGCAAGGGGGCGGGGGGAGTCAGTATTACATCATTTTTACTAGCTAAATATTTTTGTTCCAAAAAAAAATATTTTTGTTCCAAGTGTATTATATCTAAGTAGTTAGACAAAGCATTTTAAGCTGATTGTCTAGGATATGGTTTCCCACCATTCTGGGAGAAAGGAACATAGCAGGATGTTTCGGTTTTAATTCTAATAGAACATACACTTATCTTTAACTCAAGAAGAACATGCATTTATCATCTATTGTTTTATCCTAAGCAGCAAGTATTGAACTATCTCAGGCATTTGGGCCTGAGAACTTGAACTTGATGATTTCACCTTATGATCAAAATGGAGATTTGGAGGAAAAATGGCTTCTGATATGCCAAAAGTGACATCAGATGTTAGCAGAGGAGCCACAGTTATGCTAAGAACCAAAGTAAGTCTCAATGGAAGGGCTAGAGAGTTGAATCGGGTTAAGCAGGTTGTAATAGCCTCATTAAAAAAACCTAAATATCTACATCAGGATTCCTACATTGCAGCATTTCTTTTAATCTTGCTATTATTTTTAATACCAGAGGACTTACCTATAGGCTAAACAGAGAGAAGTGGAGGATGGGACTTCCTGGGAGAGGGAAAGAAACTCTGAAAGAAGACCAAGAAAAGGCTTTTTGCCAGGAGACACAAGAAGAGCCTGGAAGTAGAGCTAGCCACATGGCTGGATGGGGCTAGGCGGTCAGGTTAACTTCGATGAGCTGGTTGACAGTCTGCCAAGCTAAGGCCTAAGCTTTGAGATATTACAAGGTTTTCGTGTCTTTATTTTTACAGATGAAGGGTCACCAAGTTCTTACAACACAGATAAAAATATAAATCATTTCTAAAAAGATAATGTTTAAGGCATATAATTTCTTTGGATGAGGGAGTTAGCAAAATTCTCAAGAAAGATTACAAATGTATACTCTTCCATGTATCATGGTTTTTGATGCTCCTTTGTTGACATGGTGGTGGTGGGTGGATGTGCTTTGCTTTGGTTGACTGCCATCCTCTAAGACCTTTCAGTTTCTGTAGTGGCCAGCCCGATTCATTAGAAGGGGATACAATATGGAACATCACTTTCCTACCCTTGAGATCTCTAACAGTGATACATGACTTAGAGAGCAGAGAATAGCAGCTGTTTGCCTGTCTTACCTCTGGGAATATCATGAAATCAGCCAGTTACCATGACCACAGTTGGGCATCCCATCTGCCACTTCACCACGCTGTTCAATCTGATGGCTAAGCATTGCTGCCCGGCTTCTGCATGCTTCAGCACCATCTTAATTCCATTCCAATCAGGAATTTAGAATGCACAGCAATGGCACACCTTACAGATTTTTATGAAAATTCAAAGCTGTGTGAAACGCTAACTCATTTGAATATAGGCCTGGTATTCTCATTCCACTACAGAGCTTCATGGTGTAGAATCAAATAAGAATTCTACTTTTCTCAGAAAATAACATTCGGAGAGGCTTGGTGAGACCCAGGGAAGCAGGAAAGTCCAATTCTATAATTCCTTTTGCCAGTGACTCCTATAGATTCGGTCACCTGTTATAGAAGATCCTGCTGCCAACTAAAGTCATCTGAAGAGACATTTCTTCATGTGTGCTGAGCTAATAAACCTCCAGGAGGCCATGGTCAAGTGAGTCAGCAGCAGCCGTGATCAAAGTGTACAAGGAGAAAGGGCATGTGTGCCGGAGTCAATGCCCAATTCACAGCTCCTGTATGGAGCTCACAGGACACCCCCATCAAGGCAGACACAGGGGCAATGCACAGGGAAATGACACTACCAGGGTGGTTTACAAGCATGGCGCTCCCTGCCTCTCAGCCAGATGGGCTGTGTGGCTGTGGAACCAACCTAATGTCTCACGGAATCATTTCCAGAATGCTTTTCCTGTGCTTTCCACCTCTTTAGATCGCAAAACCAGCACAGGCCTTTCTCAGAAAAGCCAGAGCCTATAGAACAGTAAAAACAGCTAGCTCAAGTAATATGACTTGTTTTCCTCTATTCTAAGAGCCCTTTTTAGCAGCATCATATAATCGGATCACATCCTTTCTAAAAAATGTTTTTAAACTCTGTATGCAGTGTGCTACAATCTCTGTTTCCATTAATCAGTAAGATGACTTGAATTGGGGAGGCAAGTCAGTGCTTGTAGCGTAAGCCTGACAGCCTGAGTCCAGCTCCCAAAGCATCGTATAAAGGCTGGACACAGTTTGTCCACACATATGCCACAGTACACGAGCAGGCTCACACAAATATGTATCTATACATACACACAAAGTAAATCCATGTTAAAGTAAACTACTTCAGTGGACCTGTTTGTAAATAACTTTAATGTCTGTGTGGCATTACTTTATGCAAATCTCTCATATTGTGATTAGTTCAGGGGGTATGTATTTGTACTGTTTGAATTTTCTTTTCTTAAAATGTTTATCTCTGTTCTTGAGAACTCCATGAAGCAGACTTGTTGGAGAGCTAGCTCGAGTCAAGTCAGCTCTCACATAGACACATGTTTTCCTAATGCTGGATCAGGTCAGAACCTATCTGCTGGCCTGAAAGCCCTTCTTTCTGCCCTGCAAAGCCACGCACCTGGGAGCTCTGCTGTGCAGGGCTGGATTCTACCATAGAATTGTCATGAAAAGCAGCTCTTCAAAAAAAAAGGTGCAGTTGTAGCTCGAGAGCACAGAGACATTCTTTGACAGTTGAGTGTATTGCTGGTAAGAAAGGATGTGCGTGTGTGCGTAGATATGTAGATGAATTCATGGGCATAGATATGTGGCTCTATTTCAATAACGTTTGTTTCTACAGAGCTTCAGTTTGGCACTTGAGAATAATAATAAGCATCAAAGAACCTTTTGGCCAAATGATTAACTGGCTCAAATATGATCGCTGATTATGAGCATGCTCTATCTCAAGCTAAGGACACAAAGGCTTACACTGAGACTAGCAGACTCTTCAAACAGCCTGATTATCCGAACAATAAAATAACTCACCTTAGCCCTCCCCCCCTCTGTAAGAGATAACAAAACTCCTGATGGTGGATTTCTGTTTAGCTGGGATGTGTGAGAATAACTTGAGAGAAGCAGATATAAATGCACAACGAGGAACAGATACATAAATAAAGATCATCCATGAGGAAAAACTCCCAATTGGATGGCTATGATCTCCAACACTTTTAAATTTTTTTTCAATTTTATTTATTTATTAGTGTGTGTGTGTGTGTGTGTGTGTGTGTGTGTGTGTGTGTGTGTGTG
>NW_026596095.1:10657100-10688743 GCF_907164565.1 Psammomys obesus | reverse complement strand
GTGTGTGTGTGTGTGTGTGTGTGTGTGTGTGTGTGTGTGTGTGTGTGTGTCCATGGAGTATGTGTGGAGGTCATAGGACAACGTTCGGGAGTTCATTCTCTCCTTTCACCACGGGAACTACAGATTGAATTTGAGTTGTCAGGCTTGTATATCAAACCTTTAAAAAAAAAATTGAACCATCTTACCAGTCCTCCTCCCACTCTTTCTACAAGTGGCAGAAGACATAACAATTCTTCTAAATCTATAAAATTAAGGTATCTGTCCAAAGTCAAGAAAGATAAGCATGGGTGTTCTCTGGACTATAATTGCTATCTGTGACTAACAATTCGGAGTACGTGTTCTTCCTCCCAGAGGCAGGTAGTCAGCCTGTTCTGCAGTGCTAGGACAGTGAGAAGGGTGTGGACTCTGAGCCCCAGTCACAGCCTCCTTCTGCCTCTTTGAAGCTAGGTTGCTGATGTTTAGTCACCTAGCCCTGCCTACATTGCTTCCTTGTCTAAGGACGGGATCAAAAATCTACCTGATGTGATTGTAGGGGATGGAAAGGACTGGAAGGCAGTTACTGCTCACTAATGTCTTCATCCCCTTTCATTCTGTTCTGCCTTTCCATAAGGTCACAATCAATCTCATTTTCAAGGTAGTGATCAGAACTTTAGGTTTAAACTGAGGAAGAAGTAGGGAAAGAATCCTGCCTGGCTGATCAGATCTGGTTTAAGCTCCGGTTCTGCAGGTGGTTCCTCTGTCAACTTTAGGGGAAGGATCTGGTTTGTATACAATGGCGACTTCTGTTCCAGAGCACAACCCTCCATTTTAAGAGTGTTGCTGCCATCTTGGCTGCAGTCTAACCTGCCTTTGAGATACTGGTCCTCCCGGCAAGTTTAGCAGGATGGCTCTGTGCCTTCAACCTCAAAGGGGGATGAGCAAGCATAGGTGTCAGGGTTTTAGACAGATTATCAGGGTTTTAGTAATTATCATGTCTAATGGGGAGTCAAAGAAGAGTGTGACCCAAAGTACAGGAGACGAGCAGAGGTGATGGGCTGTTGCAATACTTGACATTAATTGCGCTGGCCCAGGTGAGTTTTAGCAAAGGCTAGTGTGCCTGTGACATCAGGATCTATGTAGACGATAGAAAACAAAACAAAACAAAAACACACCTTTGCCCTCTCCTCTTAGTCACTAGGAACAACTTGATGAATTACTAGTAAGTAATCTCACGTCAGATAACATGCCAGCTGTGCCTTTGCCCTTCTCAGTCCATGACATGCCCCTTGCAATCTCCCCCAACCCCACCCTGTCCAAGAGAGGCTTACTCTCCTCATTCTGGCCTTTAAGTTAAGTGTTCTCCAGGAGGAAGAGAACTGATAGCATAGCTAACCCTCCAAGTTCCACTTGAGCAGTCACAGATAATGCAGGAGGAGAACCTCCAGAAGCAATGACTGTAATGCTCTGACTTTTCCCAACATAACTGGACCACTGTTGAGGGGAATAAAAACCCGGATGGCTTCCAATGGGTTTAAAGTTCTAGAAGCCTCATTATATAAAAGAAACTTTAATAAAAGATACTTTTAATCATTGGCTCATACACAGCTGCCAAATGAATCTGTCCCTGTTCCTGTCTCTCTTGCTCTCTCGCTCTCTCTCTCTCATCTGTGGGTCATAACCAATTAGATAAAAAGGGCACATTTAGGTCAGTGGTTTTAACTGATCTAAGATATTTAGATGTAACGTTTAACTGGTTTAACACTGCCTCAGAATAACCTGAGAAGTTGTTGGTGTGGGCTGCCCTTGTTAGATGGGCACAGAGCCAAGAGTCTTCCACTGGTAGAACTAGAGAGATGCCTCAGCCATTAAGAACATCGTATTTGCAGTGCTTTCCCACCCAGCGGCTCACAATCCTCTATAACTCCAGCTCCAGGACATCTGACATGCTCTTCTGCAGGCACCGCACGCCCCTGGTGCACAGGCGTGCATTCAGTTACGCTCTGGCAGATGTGAATGCCACTCTTTCGTGCAGATTTGCTGTGATGATGCAACAGTTTCCAGAGGCAGAAAGCAGAGCAGTATTGCCTTAACTTACTGTGCTTTCGGTCCCCAAATTTTATCTACTTCAGTCTAAAAGCTTCCATTTGAACCCTTAGGATTGGTTTTGAAGTCTCTATTATTTCAGTCATGATGATGATGATCCAGTTAGTCATCATTAATTGTCTTTTATATTCTAAGCATAAAAGGCACTGTGTTCACATCCTTCAAATGCCTTGGATCAGTTCAATAGCTCAGTTTGTAGAGTACTTTTGGCCAAGCCTGCTCACTTTCAGCCAAGCCTGTTGATTTTAAGGATCTGCATGGGGGAAGGAGATGATTGACTCTCTGAGTTGTCTTCTGACCTCATGCCATTGCACAGGATGGTGACTGAGCAAGGTCCTCTGTGACTTTGTTAGGAATCCTATTTCACAGGTGAGACACTCTATCACATTCCCCTTCACCTTCAGGTTCGGGCTGTGATACATGTGGCAGTCAGTCTTAGATTCAAACACACACAATAAAGAAACATAATAAAGACAACAACAATGAAGCAACAACGTTCATAAAGTCTGCTTATGAGAAATGAGTAATATTTAAGTTTTTCATGGAGTCTTGGGCCAGGGGAGGCACAGAACATGGAAAGATCTTGCTTATTCACACATCAGCTGTAATAATGGGGATGGGAAAAATAATTCTGTGATAGAACAGTTTCCTAGCCTTCAGGTCACCCCAAGTTCAGTTCCCACATTGAAAAAAGGTATTATATCAATAAATATCATGAATCCTGTTGATGAAAAACACACAGCTCTCAATTCAAAGAGAATAAGAGTTTATTCTGGAGCCAAATTTGAATGACCATAGCACAGGAAACCCTAGTTTCCCTAGTTCTGTGTTTCAATGTGGAAACAGTTTCATGGAGTTTTTATAGTAACAGAACAAAGAAGGCGATAAATTAAGATGTTAATAAAAATACAGTGATTTTTTTTTTTTTGCTGCTGCATTTCTACCCTTGAGCACTCTCCAGCTTTGCCTGTGGTGTCCTCCATTGTGGCAAAAGGAAGACATGGTTGCTGTTTGAATCCCAGTGACATAGTGAAATCACCAACACCAACTCCTGTCAGCAGATCTGGAGGCTGATCAAAGCCAGGCCGATCATCTGGAAGTCTGTGACTGCCCGCTCTGGGGCTAGATGCTGGTAAACACCTTGACCCTACGAAAGGGCAGGAATAATGGACATAAGAAAGAACTTGGCTCCACAGAGGGGCAGGCATAATGGGCATCCGGAAGCAGAACGGTCAAATGCCTGAGGTGACTTCCTTGAGAAGGATGCAGAAGCTGAGCTGGCTTCTCAGGAACTAACCGTGAGTCTAAGAAGACTGACTGCCACACGATTCACAGCCTGAAACCGGAGGTGATGGGGAATGCAATAGAGTGCCTCACCCATAAAACAGAATTCCTACAAGGTCACGGAGGAACTTGCTGGGTCATCTTAGAAAGGAATGTCTGTTGGGACAGCCTGTCTCACCTTGGGCAAACAACTTAGGAAGAGACTCCAGGTGAGAAACGTGCGCTATGTGCTACAATAATTTCCTCATTTCTAATCTCCTCCTCCCACCCCTTTAAAGGGTCAGGGCCACCTTTTTTCCCAGGCAGACCCCTTGATTTCTTTCATGAGAGAGGATGTCTTTTGCTGTGTGCTAGTAAACTCAGGCCCGCCTGTTGAAGGTCAGACTCCTGTCTCTTTCTGCTGTCTGTCTCTTTACACTGCCTCAGAAATCTAACAAAATGTATTAAAAAACAAGCTGAAGTCAGACAAGGCCAGTAAGGTGCTCCTGGCTGACTGGGCTGAAGATCACAGGGCTAAGGCCAAGGAAGCTTGCAAGACTCTGTCCAAGGAGAAAGAGACCAAGAAATAGAGTTCCCCTCATAACTGTACATATTGGCCTCAGTGTTGCATCAGTCATTAAAACAAGCCTTATAAAAATAAAAAGTACATTGGTAGAAATAGAGTGAGCGTTTACAACAGGCAGAAGAGCCTCAACTCTAGGTCTCATAGGTTATCTGTTAGCATTCTTAGCCCTTCTAGTGGTGGGGGATAGGGTTTTGTGAAGTTAATATATTCCAAAGACTTATCTGTTTATCAGGATGTTAGGTCTGATACAGAGGTGGACAAGGAATGGAGCCTTAGGGGAATAAAAACAGTCCAAAGAAATTACAATTAGCCTAGAAGCAATGTTCCAAACTCTCCTTAGTCATTTTTCTGTCAGTCGATCAGCCTATGCAAACAGCTTCTTTCTAGGAATTCTCATTTATCAAACTCTCACTAAGGAATATTATTCAAAACTCAAAAAGAAATGAATTATAAACCACAAAAAGACAGAAGAAAATTTGGACGCAAATTCCTGTTAGGAATAAGGATATTGTAAAGAAATACCTGTGTCCCTCCCTTTGCCTCTGAGACTCTTGAAACAAGGGACCCTAAGAAACTGGAATTTCCTCAGGCATCTGGGAGGTGGAAAGACAATGGCCCTCAACCAGAGAAAGAGTTTGTCTTGAGAAAAAAAAATTACTACCTATCAAGATACCTTGCAAGACAGACTGGCTTTGCAACGGAGACTGGAGCTATGACAAGAGTCATAGGTGGGCGTCCTCACTGTGAGAGCCTGCTCAGTTGTGTATACCTTTTGCTTCTATTTAAGCTTCACTTAAAGTTCCTGGAAAGTTGCACCTACAAAGCTGATTGAATGATTAGAACGTCGGTGACTACAGAGCTTGAAATGTTGGAGAGCCAAACATCTTGGGCCATCTTGGCCCATTGAATAACCATTTATTTCTCACCTTCGTGTGCAGCTTAATAGCTTTCTGAACTGTACAAACAGACTTCATAGCTTCCATCCATAGGAAAGCTAAAAATTCCACCAGATAACATCTGTCTATAACAGAGGACTCCACTTTGTCTTAACCTGCCTACCCGATTTACTTGTGAAAAAATGTCTTTCTTCCTATCAAAGGTAGGTAGTCAGCAAAAGGCCGATATTCCACAAATGTGTCCCACTTTGTAAAACTTTAATGTTTATCTTTTAATCTTCCCCACCTTATGTAATTGTCATACAAATGTTAAATCTCTCATATCAGGTGAAATTTTTTGTTTATGCAAAGCCACTCTCTTGTTTCCTGAACCATGGTGTATTCGTATAAACAGAGTTTTAGGGTAAAATGCCCTGGCTCTAGGATCCCCACAGACCATGCTCAACCACTCATTCCAGCGGAGTCAGCCCAGTGGAGGGGCTAACTTTCTTCTTTCCCCCTTCCCTTCATTTCCTTTGCACAAAATCTTTTAAAACTAGCCAGTTACATCTGACTGTACAAATGTATCCCAGCCAATGGAGGAAAGACACACTTCACCCCTGTCTTAGAATAAAAACTAGGTGAACTTCCTGCCCTTCTCCCATCAATGCTTCTTAGCCTGGTTTGGGTTGTGCATCTTTTCTGCCTTGCTGAGTTGCATTCCCTGTTTCTTTGTGTAACACTGATAATATCCGTTCCCAACACACCAATGCATCTGAAAAGTGTGTTGAACTATAAGCTTCTTGTTCTATTACTATAAAACCTTTATAAAACAATCACCAATTTGGAGTATGATATGTGGAATCTTTGTGTTTGTAGGTCATGGTCACCCATATTTGGCTCTAGAACAAACTATCTCTTATCCCCTTTGAGGTGAGAACTGTACTTTTTCCTTTCTTGGTCATGGTACCTGACATCCCTCCAGCTCTGCCTCCCCAACAATTTACTTTTCACTGGAAGAGGTAACAGATTAAATCTGGTAACAACACGGACCCCTTGTGTCCAGTCATCTGGCATTGCCAGCTTGGGTGAATGTTGAGCTGGTTCTGGGGTCCAGACCTCTTTTGATTTGGTTTGATATTCTGTTAGTTTATTCTAAGGTGGTTGTTTAGGATTGTAATTGGAGTTACTAAGGGTCAGGGCCTGGGCCATGACATTCCAAGTTGACCCAGTTTGGCCACCCAGCCTTAATAAGCCAATGAAACAAACAAGAAAGGAAACAAAACAACAACAACAATAAAACAAATAAGAGGGTAATTTAGTGTGCCCATATTGGAAAGAGGTACAAAGTGATCTAGCAACACTTTATCAACCCCCAAGTCCATCTACGGAGTTCCAACACAGACATGGTTTAACTAGAAGGTGAGAGATATACATAATCAAGAAGTCCTGGTTACGGTGTAGTCATGCCCGTCATTGAACCATCACTGGACTTTATTCTCAACCTGCAATGTTGTCTGGAAAGTTGTTAGAACTGTTTGGGTTGTGCATCCTTTCTGCCTTGCTGAGTTACTTTCCCTGTTTCTTTTTGTAGCACTGATACTATCTGTTGCCAACACACCCACCAATGCATCTGAAAAGATTCCCGGGAAATCTTTCTAGGAAACAAGTTTGACCTCTGGCTGGCAGCAAGTTTTTTTCTTCTCTCATCATGATATTACTAGAAAATTTCTAATTCCTTGTGTTCCATTGTTTCAGTAGAATTAAATGGAAGGATCACAAAGGTCTCTTAGAACACCCTCTTTCCTGCCAGGCCAGTTACATTTCCCCACTCTTTGTTGAAACATCTCAATGTTGAGCTGGAATATGCCTGCTTTAGTTTTTTTGCTGCCATGATAAGATACCATGACCAACTCAACTTATGGAACACGGAGTTTCTGGGGAAGTGAGCGTTTAAGAGGGTGAGCCCGAGACCATCATGGTGGGACCACAGCAGCAGACATGGTGCTGGAGCAGTAACTGAAACTTGCATTTTGATTCGTAAGCATAATGCAGAGAGAGTTAACTGGGAGTGACCTAGGCTTTTGAAATCCCAAAGCCTGGCTCCATACCTCCTCCAACAAGGCCACACCTCCTAATCCTTTCCAAACAGTTCCACCAACTGGGGGGCAATAATTCAAATAGATAAGACTATGAGGGCCATTCTCAGTCAAACCACTACAATGTCTGTGTTTGCAGCAAATGTTATGAACTGAATACAAGTATGAATCAAAAGTTGGATGACATTCAGCTAGCACCAGGTAACCTGCATTAAGAACCATTTCTCTATAAGTACACGGTTTTCAGTTAATTTTGGAAGGGCTGGCATGAGCCAACCCATCTTGTTGATTTGAGACAGGATGCTACCATAAAGCCTATGCTGTAAACTAATCTATAGTTCTCTTCCTTCAGCGTCCCAATGTGTTGGGATTATAAGCAAGTGCTGCCATGCCCAGTACAATGTTATTCAAATGCTACTCCCCCTCTGTTCTGAAAGATGTTCTCTGAAGACGTTGGTGACTAACCATCTGGCAGTCTGTTCTCTATTGTCCCTTGTCTTCAGGATAAGATTTGTCCTGGTCGGTATCATTTGATCTTACATGGTGGCTGGGGTGGGTCACTGACAGGTATTAAGGAGTTAGTGCTAATAAAGTCTTTATGAGCAGTTTTAAAGCAGCTAAGATATAGAAGGAGTGGCCAGCTAGAGTTCATTCTGCTTATACTGTCGGGCTTTCCTACTGTCTAGCTATTTGTTCAGGTTTCTTTGTTAGAAGTTATATTTTGGTGGAATGTTAACAAACAATGGTTAACATAAAATTTTATAAAAACACAGCTGTGAAAAGCAAATACTTTTCAGAATGCTAACTGACAGTAGTTAGAAAGTTTGCAAAATAAATCAACAAGAGTGAAACTAATTTGAAATGAAGCATCTCTTATGGGCTTATCAATGTCCAAAACTACTTATTACAAGTCACTGACTTAGGCACTGACTTTAGGGCCTGTCTAATTATCTTTGCTGAAGAGAGTAATTATAGTATGGTTTGGAATACACAAACATAAAACTTGGAGAATGTTAACATCATCATTGATTCGATTTTAGAGGACACCATCTTGGTGCAATGTTTTCCCAAGCTTTTCATCTTAAGGTCTTAAATGTGTAAAAGAACTAGTAATAGCACTGTTATTGAGAAGAACTACACAGAATTTCATGCAAAATGAGTTTACAAAATCAGGTAACCAGCTGCCTTGCAATTTCTGTTGAATTCTCCAAAATCCTACTCACATCGAGATGAGAACTCAAGACATGATACAAGCACATCAACACTAAACAACTCAGTAAATCAAAGTAGCCAAAATGCTGTGCCAGAAAGTGGATAGCAGAAAGTTGGTTTTCATATGAAAATTTTTGTTTTTCATTTAGCAGATACCTCATACATGCACAAACCATCATTTCAAGTTACCAGAAGATATTTCTTCACAAGAGGCTGTGACAAAAAGAAAAATAAGAGTGTACTGTTGCTTTTTCAAAGGACAATTGAGAAATTTAGGATAAACTTCAGATTTTGAAAATGTTTTGTTCTTTAAATATATTAGCTTATTGTTGTTGCCTGTGGCTGGCTCCCAAAGGTTGAAGATAAGTCCCTATTGCTGAAGGTACTATGTACTTTGGACTCCAGATAGGGGGAGTCCGAGGTGGATCTGCCTTGAAATCTTTCTCTCTGAGGACTAGCTTTTAACAGTACCTGAAGTTTCTATTCACATTTCCAAGAGAGGAAAACAACTAATACTCTTACTTGGCTATAGCACCTGAGAACCACGGTGGAAATTGGCTTGGCACAATAACCCTAAGGGGTCATAGTGGCACTCATGTTGGCGGTAACTAGCAGCTCTGTAACTAAATTTAAAGCCTACTCAACTGGAGGGAAGTCATGATTGGTACTGGAAAACTAGAAATCACCTCAAGTTAGTAGTGTCACAGATCCTAGAGGAGAGTCTGTTACTGTCACTTTATTAAGCCAGCATAACTTCTAACTGCATTCTAAATACTCATCCTTATTATCAACAGATAAGTACAGCTTTCACCCCTCACCAAAGACACTTCTCTTTGCAACAGCTAGAGACCATTACAGAAAACCACAACTGGTCAAGATGCAGAGAACAGGTGATCATGGGTTCCCTGCCGATACACCTGCAATACAACTCCTGTACCTAAGGCCCAGGGAACATCATGGAAGAGGGGGCAAAAAGATTGTAAGAGCACCAGAAAATCTGCTGCTTCTCCTAGAAATAATATAAATGTCTTAGTGATGATATCTCAACAGGATGGCTGCCAATCAATATGCTGCCAGGAAAAGAGGAAATCTTGTGAGGCCTCACCTCACACACAAGAAAAGAACTATAAGTAGCTGAGAACTGCTGAATGGGAGAATCTTCTCCAGGGATGAGCCCCTAATTGCTTATTCAATACCCTGTCGTCATTCCTGAAATAATAACAAATATAAGTAATACTAAACAGACTGAGCAGGGTGTGTGTTTGTGTGTGTGTGTAATATAATTGACATATATATGAAAGAGGTGAAATTCTGAGTGATAACAAAGAAAAGTAGTAGTACATGGGAGAGATTGGAGGAAGAGGCGGAATGGAAAAGTGACCTACTTATATTTCAATTAACATAAAATTAAATAAAAATCCTATCTTATCTTAGTTTACTTTCCTGTTACTTTGATTGCATACCCCAACAGAAACAACTTACAGGAGAAAGCAAATTTGGCTCACAGTTCAAAGGTGCGGTCTTTCATGATAGGCAAATCAAAGAGCATGATGCAGCTACTGTATCCTAAAGTCAAGAGGAAAAGAAATAAACGCAAGTACTTACTTAGATTTAGCCTTTATTTAAAATAAGTTAAACACACCAAGTTTCTTCTGTTTGAAAACAGTTTGAACTTACTTTTATTGTATCTGTGTGAGTATATGCCACACATATGCAAGTGCGCACAGATGCCAAGAGGTCCTTCAGGCTGGTGTAATGATAACCAAACTCAGATCGTCTGGAACAGCATAGACCACAAACAAAGGCTTGCTCCGTTTGCTTGGTTATACAGCCCAGGACCACCTACCCAGGGATGGCACCTCCAACTGTGGGCTGGGCCTTGCCCCACCAATCGTCTGTAGTCAAGAAGATGCCCTACACACATGCTTAAGGCCAGTAAGGTAATCCCTCAACCGACGTTCTCTCCCCCTAGACTCTAGGTTATGTTGTTGACAAATGAGTAACCAGCAGGATGGCCTCCAGAAGTGGTGTAGCCCAGGCTATGCTGCTCAAACTTTAAAAACAATAGTTCTTTGAGAACTTTGTACAGCGGGTTTTAATTATGTTCACCCCCTGATTTTCCTAGATATGTCACTTCTCTTCACAACCAATCTTCTGTCTGTCCTTCCCCACCCCCCAATCAAGGTTAATTTGTGCTATCAAATACTTTTGGACATGTGGGCTTCTACTGGCGTGTAGACACAGAGGAAATTGATTGGATTTCTTTTCCCAGCTCCAGCCCTTCCCAGTAACTAACTCCTTGGCTAGCGAGTGGAACTTTGTGCTGCCCAACTCCTGTCTCTAGGCTGGGATTTGGTCTGCCTTGGGCCTGCACAGGCCCTGTGCAGGTTGCTACAACTTCTGTCCACCTCTCTACTGTGTCCAGACAGCACTGTTTCTTTGTAGTCATCTACCACCTTTGGCTCGCACATTCTTTCCACCCTCTTCCACAATGATTCCCTAAGCCGTTGGAGGAGGGACTTCAGTCCACATGTTCCCTTCAGGGCTAAATCTTCGTCAGCCCTCTATTCTCAGCACTATGGCCCTTGTGGGTCTCTTTGGTGATCATTATCTACTGCAGGCAGGAGCTTCTCTGTTGAGGGCTGACGGGTGCTTTAGTCTATGGATAGAATGACAAGGCATTAGGAGTTGATTTAATGTTATATCAATTTAGCAGAATTTTAGAACAGGTTTTCTTCCAGGGCCTATGACCGGTCTAGCCATATGTTCCTGGCCCAGTAAAGGTGCTGACTGTGAATTTCTTCTTGTGGAGTGGGTTTTAAAACCAATCAAAAATTGGTTGGTTATTCTTTTGATATTTGTGCAGCTGGTGCTGCAGTAGGCACACCTCACCAGGGCAGTCACTGTTGTAGCTCACAGCTGGGTATCATGAATACTTATTTTCCTCTTCTGGTAGTATCCTTAAATCTTCTAGCAAGCCTTCCAGTGGTTGCACATGTCTTTAATCCCAGCACATGGAAGGCAGAGGCAGGCAGTCCTCTGAGTTTAAGGCTGCCCTGATCTGCAGAGTGAGTTCCAGGACAGCCAAGGCTACACAGAAAAACCTTGTCTCTGGTGGGAAAAAAAGAATCTTCTAGCACTATGCAGACTAGCCAGTAGAGATGAAGCTTCCAGTTGAGTACCGTGTCCTAAGACATAAGTGTATGATGTCTTTAGCAATACTTAGGAGGGCTTAATGTAATGTTTTGAAGGCTTTGGGACCTCACTGGCCAACAACTCCAAAATAAGTAATTCAGTTCTGAAAGCAGGCATGTTATTAGTGTGTGTTGCCTAGGAGTGGCGTTGCTCCATTAGATAACTACATTTTAACTCTTTTTTTTTTTTTTAGTTATCTATTCTTCTTTATTATAATACATCTCAACTGCAGCTTCTCCTCCCTTCACTCCTTCCAGCCTCCACACTCACTGCTTCTCTCCCCTTTGCCATTTGTGGTGGACTCACACCAGTAGGATTTGCTGAAGGAGCTAGAGTCAGGAGGATCCCAAGTTCAAGGGCAGCCTGGGCTACACATTTCAACTGTCTTTATGTATGTGTATAGATGTATTTTAGGAAGGCTCCTCAGTAGTTGGTTTCCACGTGACTTTTTTGAAACGTCTCAAGTAATTATAGGCCAGTATCTTTGATGAAGATAGATACAAACATTCTCAATAAAATGCTTGCAAACCAAATTCAAGAACACATCAAAAATGTCTATCGTCAAGGGGAGGAGGTCCTCCCCAATCCGTGGACTTGGAAAGGGGCAGGGAGGAGCTGAGGGAGGGAATAAGGGAGTGGGATACAGCTGGGATACAGAGCTAATTAAATGTAACTAATAATAATAATAAAAAATAAAATAAAGAAAAAATGTCTATCGTCATCAAATCAGTTTCTAAATCAAATGTTGGAGACATAGGGATGGTTCAACATCTATAAATAAACATAATGTTATTCCAAGAATGGTGTCTTAGTTGGGGTTTTATTACTGTGAAGAGGCACCATGACCATGGCAACTTTTATAAAGAAAAACATTTAATTGGGGCTGGCTTTCAGTTTCAGAGGTTTAGTCCATTATCAGCTTGGTGGGAAGCATGGCAGTATGGAGGCAGACATGTGCTGGAGGAGGAACTTAGAGTTCCACATCTTGATCAGCAGACAATAGGAAGTCAGCTGAGACACACTTCTTCCAACAATGCCACACCTCTTACTAGCGCCACTGCTTCTGAGCCTGTGGGGATCATCTTCTTCCAAGCCACCTCCAATGGTGAACTCTTTCAAGGTTCATTTCACCCCTGTCTTCTGCACATGGCTACCAGCTAGGAGGGGAGATAAATAAAATATTCTCATTGATCTCAGGGACAATTTTTGTATCCCTTGAAAGGTATAGTTTTCTATAGTCAAGATGGCGCTAACTGGAAAGGCCTGTTGGTATTGTAGAGCAGCTATGAGAAAGCCTTAGAGCAGTGGTTCTCAACCCGTGGGTTGAGACCCGTGTGTGTGTGTGTGTGTGTGTGTGTGTGTGTGTGTGTATGTGTACAGACTTTTTCACAGGGGTCATATATCAGATATCCCACATGTCATATATTTACAGTATAATTCATAGCAGTTATGAAGTAGCAACAAAAATAATTTTGTGGTTGGGGGTCACCACAACATGAGGAACTGTATTAAAGGGTCACAGCATTAAAAAAGTTGAGACCCACTGTCCTAGAGGATAGGCACCACCTCACTGCAGAGAACTTGGTGAGTGTAAAGACTGGGCAAGGGGCTAGGAAAACACTGGCTTTGAAAAACACATTCCACAGTCAGATATACACGAACACACTTCCTGCTTCACTTCAGATATTGGGACTGCTCACTCACGTAGACACGCGTGAGATTTCCAACTTGTACTGAATCAGATATGGCAAAGAAACAAAGTGCTTAGCATTTTTTGTTGTTGTTTTGTTTTTTAATTAGGTTATCTCTTCAGTTTAATTAGGTTATCTCTTCAGTATAGATAAAAGGCTGTGATTCTTCAAATGGATGTCTTAATGGGTTGTGTCACAGGTGAAGCAAGAGGCCAAGAATGTCCCATTGGGGCTGAGGAATCGTGATTCTCCAACATTCCCAGTCAAATGGTTCTGCTGTGTGACTTCCTGGAGACTCTCTCTGATCTTTGTCTCCTGACCTGTGGCATTATGCTGTGGGAATTATGATTTCATGTTTGCAATCCAGCTGGGATGGGTATAGAAACATCCTTATTTTACTTTTGAATAGTTCTGGGGATCACACTCAGGTCTTTCATATGGTAGGCAAGAGTCTTAGCCCTGAGCCACACCCTCAGCCTGAAGACTCTTCTGGGAGAGATGTGGGGGATGTTCCCTGGCTTGAGGCAGCACCTCGTCACATGCTCATGCCTCAGGTTTTGTAATTACCTTTATTTTGGGCTCTGGGGAGTTCCCTTAATTATGCCTGTAAGAATACATTTGCCCTATTTTATACACTTACAGTATTTACTATTTATACTTTATAAACCCTTTACTACTCATAAGTCATAAGTATTTTAATAAATCATTTCCCCCTTTTCTTAAGGGTCTTCCCCACTTGTTTACTTACTTAGTCACTTTACAGCCCGTGTTAATTTACTCTGCAGGTCTCTTGTGCGGTCCTTGATCCCTCCAGGTTCCTCTATCCTTCCTCCCACTCTTTCTGCTGGAAACTTAGAAGGGCTTTGTGGGTCAAATAAGAGTTTGTAGGCCCAGGATAACATGTTTTCCTAGAGGATGAAGTTCATAGGCAAATTGATTTCCACAAGCAGGGAACAATGATGGGCAGGGCAGCCCTGTCAACATGCCCCAAGGGTTCTGCAAGTCTTAGGACCCCTGGAACAACAGCCTTAACTTTTTCCATCTGCCTTTCTACAGTGGATGATGTGAAGAAGAGCTGCTGAGTTTTCTACCTTTCCTCTGGGTCTAGGTAAAACAGTGAGACCAGAAAATTGTTTTTAAAAGTACGTATTATTATAAGTTCTTTGAGAACTTCAAATATGCATAGAATCTATGTTGCTCACATTCATGCTCCCCACTGCTTCTGGTAAAGTCCTCTCGGATACACTTCCTGCGTTGACACCTTCCCGAGCTTCCTGACTTTGTCCCTTAATAATCGTCTGAGTCCACTTAGTGCTGTCCACGTGGGCACTGGTGTGGAGCCATCCGTTCAAGCATGATGTCTTAGTTACCTTTCTATTGTTATAAAACGCCTTGACCAAAAGCACCTTGAGGGTGTGTTTGTGTGGGGCATCTCAGCTTACAGTTGCAGTGTGAGGAAAAGTCAGGGTAGGAACCCAAGGCAGGAACCTGGAGACAGGAACTGAAGTAGACGCTGAAGAGCAGCACGCTTACTGGATTGTCCCTCATGGCTTGTTCAGCCTACTTTCTTATAGCACCAGAGAATGCCAGCTCAGGGGAGGCGCTGCCCACAGCGAGCTGGGCCCTCCCACATCAATCAGGAATGAAGAAAATGCCCTACTGATTTGTCTACAGGCAATCTGGTGGAGGCACTTTTTTTTTTTTTTTTTTTTTTAAGATTCCCTCTTCACAGATATGTCTAGGTTTGTGTCAACATGAGAAAAACCAAGCAGCACACATGAAATTAGAAAATCATTGACTTTCAGAGACCTGGTTTGTCAAGTGGGAGCATACATGAACCTTAAGAAAGTCCTGACAGGAGTCATACACTTTCTCAGAACTACTCACAAAAAGACAAGATGACATGAAGGGAAAATGTGAGGGAGCCAAGGCTCCAAGCAATAATTCAGGACATATTAAGGTTCAAAACTAGCATGATTATTCATGCATATCATTGTTCCAAACAATTATGATTTTCATTCCATTCACATTTCTTGAGATTTTTGTTTTAAACAACCAGTTTGTTAGCTACAATTTCTTCTCTTAACCCCCAACCTTCGGCTGAATGTAGCTTAAAGCCAGAGAATATTCAATGCAAGTTCAGTGTTTCTGCTGCCTTAATGTTACATTCCTTAAAAACAGAAAATTCTGTGTATTTAATGTAGGAACTGGAATTCCAGCTTGCTGAGAGACAATCACAGGATTATGTGTTTAAGGAATCTGTTAAATGCTTCCAATTTCTACTAAAGGGTTGCTGTCCCAGGAGTGAAATACTGAGTGAAAGAGAACTCAAATAATCTTATTATTTGCTTGGAGAAAGTCTTGACAGCATGCTCACTGGATTAAGGGCAATAAACAGAGCTTTACATTTCCATAAAAATTAAGGGAAATAAAATTTTCATTATTCAGAAAGTCTTAACTGGAGTTCTTTTCATATTTAGTCACCAAAAATATTTGAAGAAGCAGTTTTTAATTATTCATGGCCAGTTATTGCTTCTTTAAATACAAATGAAATTCTGGCGCCCTCTCATGGTCAGAAACTTCAAGTATTTTTTTATGTGTGCTGGCACACTCTAAGAAGTTTCTCTGACCGGTTAAGAGGGCTTGCTTAGATTAAAACAAACGAAACAAAATCCAGTATCTATACCAGGATCTAGTTTATACCAGAAACACCCCTGGGTGCCAGGCGTCCCTTGAGACATCATTAGCAGAACTGAAGTAAAGAACTATAGCCATAAAACCTAAACAAAACCAAACCTGCTGGGAGTCATGTCATTTGCAATGCTTCTAGACAGGACTTTTGATCCAGTAAGAACAAATGTGGGACTTTTAGGACTTTTCGTTCAAAAAGAGCAGGATGTAGTGTCACCACCGACTGTGAGGCTACAAATCTGGGCTTGACTCTAGTTCAAGGCATTTGGCAAGAAGGAAATTCCCAAGTTTTAGCTCCCTGTGTACATCAGGTTCCCACCCCCTCCAAAGGGCTGTTACGGTGGGAAACATTGCCCTCAACTCAGTAGCATAAGACATTACCAATTTAAAAAAAGACTAGTGCTGAAGACTCTGTTTAAGCATTAAATATTTATCAAACTAGTGTAAAAGTCTCTCAACGGACTAACTTTCCCAACGTAAAACCCAGTTTCCCTACCGTTTCCTCAGTCTTTCTTTTAATATTGACTTTATGTCCTTGGTGTAGCCCCATCTGTCTTCCCCTCCCGATCCCTCTCTCCCCTCCCCTTTCCCATCCAACCCAGCTCATCAAGTTGCATCAGGATTGAGCGTGTCCTCTTCCCCTGTGGACTGGCAAGGCAGTCCTACCAGGGGGAAGTGATCAAAAAGCTGGTAAATGAGTCTATTGGATGCAGAGCCCACTTCCCTTGCTGGAGGACCCACATGAAGCCTAAGGGGCCCGTCTGCTACATCTGCTACAGCCTAGGTCTGTTTCCTGCATGGTCCTTGGTTGATGCTTTAGTCTCAGCAACTCCCTCTGGGCCCTGGTTAGTTGGCTCTGCTGATCCTCTTGTGGAGCATGTTACCTCCAGGTCCTTTTCTCTTTCTTCCCACTTTTCCACAAGACTCCCTATTTTTGGCTGTGAGCCTCAGCATCTGTTTTGAGGCACTGTTGGGTAGAACCTCTCAGAGAACAATATTTTTTAAATTAATTTATTTTTTATTAATTATAGTTTACTCACTTTACATCCAAGCTATAGTCTCCTGCCTCATCTCCTCCCATTCCCCTCCCCAAGTCCACTGTTAGGGGAAGTCCTCCTCCCCTTCCCTCTGACCCTACCATATCAGGTCTCATAAGAACTGGCTGCATTGTCTTCCTCTGTGGCCTGGTAAGGCTGCTCCCCTCTTAAGGGGAGGTGTTTAAAGAACCAGCCACTGAGTTCATGTCAGAGACAGTCACAGTTCCCATTACGAGGGAACCCACTTGGAGACTGAGCTGCCATGGGCTACATCTGTGCAGGGGTTCTAGGTTATCTCCATGTATGATCCTTATATGAAGTCTTACAAAAGATCCCTGTGCCCAGATTTTTTGGTTCTGTTGCTCTCCGTGTGGAGCTCCTGTCCTCTCCAGGTCTTTCTATCTCCCCCTTCTTTCATAGGATTCCCTGTACTCTGCCCAAAGTTTGGCTATGAGTCTCAGCATCTACCTTGATACCTTGCTGGATAGAGTCTTTCAGTGTCTCTCTGTGGTAGGCTCCTGTCCTGTTCCGTTTTCTCCCTTTTCCAATGTTCATCTGTCCCATTTGCCTTTCTGAGTGAGGATTGATCATCTTACCCAGGGTCCTCAGAGGACAATCTTTATCCCTACAAATCTTGTAGGCAGGGTCAATTTTGGTAGAAGTTTTTATGAGTGGTTGGTATTCCCCTCCCTCTGCTAGGAGGCTAGTCTTGTTAGTGGGTGTCTTCTTCGATCTCTATGGCCTCTGCTACTAGGAGTCTCTGCTTGAGTCCCCCTCATATCCTCCCAGGAGCTCACCCTGACTCAGGTCTCCAGCTTGTCCTTGAGATACTTCCATCCTCAGTTTCTCTTTTCTCTACAGGCCTTTGTCCCCTCACCCTTGCTCTCCCTAGGTCTGATCTCCAGCCTCTTAACTCTCTGAACCCATTTCCTCAGTCTTAACCCTCCAAGTCCCCTGATAATCACAACACATTCAGTTCTTGTTCATTCGTTTTATTTTTACAGCACTGCAAACAAAGAACACAACGGACAACATGGTGACTTCACACAATGAAAACCCACCTTGACCGTATCTGATTCCACAGGGATCAGGGGTGGGCGGGTGTGTGCTTCTGGAGAGTGACCCTCTCACAGAAGGATGATTGGAAATGGTTTACAGTGTGGGGACAGGAAAGGAAAGAAACCAACATTTTAACCATTTTAAACAACTTCACAACAAAACATAATTTATATAGCAACTCTTCTGCTAGTATAAAAATAGTGCCAGAAACTATGCATCTCTTCAGATATATTGAAAAGACATAAGAATACAAATAGATACCAACAGTGTCGAGTGATGGTTCATTAGAGTTCTTAAACTGTCATAGAAATTTACATTTTCAGCTATTTACATCACTTTCAATGACATTCAAGACGTGTCTACACAGGCTTTTGATAAGAATGTGGAAGGGTGAGGTAAGCTTTAATACTGCCTTCTTTGCTCTCTGCGAGAGGGCAGAAAGGGTCCAAATCTGCAGTCCATGGGAAGTCTGATTTCTGTCTCCCTGACTGGAATATGGAAACATGATCTATGTCATGGAAGGCATGACTCCTTACATAAGGTATTCTTAAAGCTATCAGCAAGTTAAATGATCCATGCTGACAGCAAGACAGAGTGTCCACAGACATATGCTTCATAGTCTGTATGTGACAGACGAAGAGGAAAGTGACGGAAAGCCCTCTTTAATTGCATGTTAAGCTGGCGGAATGAGAAACGATGCTCTTAGTCATCTCCTCCGCGGCCCGAGAGCCCCTTGGAGTTACTGTGTCTCAGCAGCTGGGCACTGCACCTAACATGAGGAGAGGATTCAATAAAGGGTGGGCTGATGCGTGGGCGATAATGAGTAAATCAATCCTTATTTGAAACAGCTGTTTACAGGAGAGCAAGGCGACATTTCATCTTTTCTCATCTTAAATCAGGTTAACGAGAAAGGCCATACCGCTTACCTGACAAGGTTTAGGAGTGTAATACAGGGAGGAGCCCAGGAAGTTTGCAAATGTAATAGGTGCCGAGCCTCACACAACATTCTGAGAGTAAAGGCACTTTACTGGTAGGCAAGAGCTGTGACTCAAGTTCCCCCGAGAAGCCAGTATTTCCAGTCCATTTTCATAGACATCCTTACCTCCATGCTACAACTAAAAGAAACTCTTTTTTATAATTAAGCAACCAGTGAGGAAGCATCATTCTGGGTTTATGCCCCGAGCCAGGTCTGTGTGGAGTGGATTAAATGTGTTTGTTTTCTGTCTAAGGAACTCAATATAAGAAATGACCTTTGTGATGAGGTCACTCTACTTTAATACCCCGTTTTCCGACAGTGGTCTCAAAGGCCCATAAGGAAGGATCAATAGTTGGCTGTCTCCTGGGACAGTCCCCTGAAACACAGGCTTTGTCCAAACCTAACTGCATGAGGAATGCAGCTTTGTTAGGTGCAAAGGTCAAGTGACTTATACACATTCACACAGCATCACGCCCGGCAAAGGCAACTCTTCTAAACACGCAAGATCAGAAAACTTTATAGACAAGTTAGCAAAACACGGGGATTTTTCTGAATGAAAATTAAGATGAAATGTTCTTATCATACTATTTTAGTACAGCTAGCCAAGCAATTAGTCACATAAACAGTCTAGGACAAGAACAACTTCTTGTCCACTATGGGCACTGCCAATATATGGCAGCATGAGAGAGAAATTATAATACTATAACGTGATAAATACATGATAACTTGAGTGGACACTACAAAAGGGAATATTCACATAAGAACAAAAACTATGATTTGTGTTCTTGTACCACAGACAGAAATCCATGTATGGAATGGTTTTCCTATAAAATAAAAATGATTTTAATAAAACAATAGTCTCCTCTGTCTGAACTAAAATATCCAGCAATAAAATAGAATTGTCATGGCACTGCTTTTCCTATATTAATGCCTACGCTAGTATGTAAAACAAACCACTACCTAAAGCAAAACAAAGAATTTGCAATCTACTTATGGCCTCTTGCCGGTTAATGTTCAGACAAATCCTCCACAGATAATCTGTCATCTTTAAAAATACTCTCAGCGACTGACGTCAGAGGAGTGTGGAGAAACTACGAATGTATGTGACTGCATTTTAGGGTAACTTCTCATCACAATGTGCAGGGCGCAGCGCGGGGCTTACAGAATGTCCTCTAAGCAGTGTGTCTCTACTCAGGAATTGCGTTATTTGTCCATCGGTGTATGCGGTATACTGACATGACTGTTATTGATGACAGTCTGTGTAATTTACACACCAGTGCATTAGAGGCAACCTTACAGGTTTCATCTATATGACAAGAAGTAAAAATAAAATAATATTCTGAAAAATGCAGGTATTACAACAATACATTTAGCATTGGGCGACAGTTCCCTGGCCTGGCCGTTACCAGTACGAAGCAGTGCTAGCATAACCTGCTTTTGCCTCTTCATATCTGCGTAAGATCAAAGCCACAATCAAATATATACACACACAGGCTCTAAAACAAACATGTCGAATTTCAAGCAAAGAGGAAATGGAAAAGAAACCATTTTAACTCGAATTAATGTTAGAAACCCAGACCAAATATTTTATCCTCTTTGGGAGGACATGGGAAAAGGGTGGAAATTAATAAATCAAATCTCTTTAATTCTCTCCAAAGTCAAACATTTCTGCACATTTGGAACAGATAATTCCTCCTCTAATCCAGCTGCTCAATGTGATTCATTATCTACATCCAATACTGAATGTTATTTTACTCAGGAAGTTTTCCGCACGCTGTTCCTCTGAATCCGTTGTTTGGCCTTCCTATTGGAGACAAACCTCTGCTACTTATATAATTATTTATTTTTCTTGTGAATTTCAGTTGACAGAAAAACAGAGGCCAGTTTTGCACTCTCCTGTTTGTTGTCATGTCTGACTTCAGGCAAGCGCTGCTGTGACCACTGATCTGTTGAAACTTAAATTGTTGAATTAAGGAGATGAAAAGTAAAATAAAATAAAATAAAATAGTTGTTAAAGCTTTCAGTATTTAAAATGTAGATTTCCAGAAAGATCTCCCAGGGAAATGTTTCTCTGGGATGAGGGCTACCCAGGGTCCTCCCACATCTGTCATACCCTCTCTGTTGGGACAGTCCGTGTGTGTGTGGGGGGTCATCTGGTCCCGGGCTTTGGGTGGGGTGCCTAGACCGCATGCTGAAAGGCTGCTGCGTGGATGGGTTGCCATTTAAGTTTGCCCCATCACATAGATGGGTGAGAGCTTTCTGCAAGTTCTCCCCATCACAGGAAGAGCAGAACAGCTAGATACCACATTTTGTTTCACAACATCTTAACTCTGTTAAGACACTTCTGACAAGTTTATATTAATTTCTCCCTAAAATTCACTCGGTCAGCATTCATCTCATGATGGCTTGAAATGTCTCAGAACGGATTCAATTTGCCTCTAGCCCACTTTTGAGAAAGATTCCTAACATGTGTGAAAGACTGGTGACTTAGAAACACAAAGGTCAGTTATTTATAACCACCAAGCAAACTCAAGCTGAGTGTGGGAATGCCACTTACACCATTCTTATTAACGTGTTAAGAGTGAGTATGACTAATCATTTCATTTCAGTGGCGTAAAACAAAAAAAGTACAGAAAATAGGTAGCAGTCTCTAAAACATGCCGTGCTATGCTCTCAAAAGCTGTGCAAAACCAAAATAGCACACACAAACTTGCACAGTGTTTGCCAAAATCAGGCCGTGGCAGTTTGCGTGTGAGGGAGGCTGTCAGTCCCGCTTGGCCTGGCTGCTCTCCCCATTCATCAGTGTCTTCTCCTGCTGCTCCGCAAGGGCCTGCCACTTCTGTCTGTTCTTCCTGCAGCCATCCAGCAAGGGCAAACAGTCCTTTGATACATGGGTCAGGGCCTAAGAAAAAGAAAGGCGACAACTAGATGGCAGCTTCGGCCTCGGGCTTGCCGCCAAGGGCCACATTCATTACACAAGCAGCCCCATAGCTGGCATTCTCAAAAGTCCTAGAAACGCACAGAGTGACTCGCCTTGAGCTAGACAGCTAAGGAGGCATGTGTAGGGACAAAGTGCAAATGGGCATTTCAAATAACACTGAGGGGGCTCGATGGGGACTCTGGGGTCAAATGACGGCCTGGCAGCAATGAGCATATATACTGCTCCTGTATGGAGTTTGGTTCCCAGGACTCACGTCAGGTGCCCACACGGCTGCCCAGCACTCCAGAGGGTCCACTGCCTCTGGCCTCTGGGCACACCTGTGCTCCTGTGCACACACCCACACAAAGACATACACAGAATTAAGAATCAAAGTGAATCTCAGAAATACATAAGCACTGGGGTGTGGGGGCTGCTTGTGTGGATCTACGGTTGATTGAGCTGGCACGTAAGGGCCACGGGAAGCTGCACCCATGCTTTCCCACAGGACGGTTTTATACAAGGCACTTTCCCCCCCGCAAGATTTCATGATTATTCACCAAGCATAGTGCCGTTTAGCTAAGGACATTTGCTGTAGCTTATTTTGTGATACAGAAATGACAAATACCCAACAAGGCTTAGTAATATTTTCTAAGTCTCTTATGATCATTACAAATGTCTCAGGCTCACATCTGACATGCAACTATGTATGTTTGTATCATGGATTTCAAAAATCAATTTTTGTTGAATGATATGAAAATATCTTGTGGCGCATACACTGACATCAGTAGCTGTCTCTGACTAGTCAGACTATGAGAGATTTTATCTTCCAGTTTGCTTTCCAGGACTTCCTGTTTGATCTGCAGTGAGAGCATACTACTTTCATGATAAAAGCAAAACTACCTTATAAGATCATACGGGATTCCCAACGGCATAAAGAGTGCTTACACAAACTACACAACGGAGCGAAATCTAGAAAGGCTCTTCTGATTACAGTATTTTCTGATTGCAGGGAAGGGAAAACTCAGGAGCCATGGGTATCCTCAACTGAGAAAAGCTCTTTACTTAACCAGTAGGGAAAGTGTCTGTCATACAAAGGAGGTTTGAGGGTACCTAGAACACTGCTCCCAGCTTCTGCGGATGAAATCCTACACAAAGGAGGAAACTGCAGACCATGGGGAGGCAGCTGTGCCTTCTGTTCTATCTTCCCCCCATCCTCATGAACAGTATTATTTATTAAACCTGTTTTTGGTGGTTTGGATAAGAATAGCCTCTATAGATCAGTATCCAAGTGGGTCCTCCAGTAAGGAGAGCAGGGACTGTCTCCGATATGAACTCAGTGGCTGGCTCTTTGACACACCCCCCCCCCCCCGAGGGGGGAGCAGCCTTGCCAGGCCACAGAGGAGGACACGGCAGCCAGTCCTGATGAGACCTGATAAGCTAGGGTCAAATGGAAGGGGAGAAGAACCTCCCCTATGAGTGGACTTGGAGAAGGGAATGAGGGAGGGGGCTACAGCTGGGATACAAAATAAATTAACTGTAATTAATATAAAAAAATAAAAATTTAATTTAAAAAAAAGAATAGCCTCTATAGGCTCATCTATTTAAATGCTTAGTCACCTGGAAGTGGCACTATTTGAGAAGGACTAGGAGGCGTGGCCTTGTTGAAGAAAGTGTGTCACTGGGAGTGGGCTTTGAGGTTTCAAAAGCCAAGAACCAGGACCAATTTCTTTCATTTTCTCTCTCTCTCTTCTTTTCTCTCCCTTCCTCTACTCCCTCCCCAATGCCTGTGGATCAGGATGTAGCTCTCAACTACTTCTTAACTATTCAAACACGATACAAGTCTGCGATCATGGACTAAACCTCTGAAACTGTAATCAATCCCCCAGTTAAATGCTTTCCTTTATAAGATTTGTCTTGGTGGTGTCTCTTTACATAATAGAATACTGACTAAGATAACCCTACCCTGGACTAAGAATGGGAGCTGAGCTCTCAAATGGGCTCTGTACTGACTACATACATATCTGGGGCGATATATTCTCTCTCCGTGGAAGACGAACTCTACACGTCCAATTACTGAATCTGCAACGTCTGGATTAGAAATCTTTGTTTTTGTTTTGTTTTTGTCTGGTCTTAACCTTTTTATAATAACTACAGGCTGACTTCTCAGATAAATAAAACTTAAATCCATTTTAACTTTTAGAAACAAAGACAGCATCTCCTTTCTGTACTGGGATAATAAACATCTAAACCAGTACATTGAACATTAGAAGAATCATTTTTTGCTACAACAATAAAAGCTACAAAAAGCCAAGAGGTGAAACTGGCAGAAGGATGGAAATTGGAGCCCATACTCCTGTAACCTCCTCCTTTTAAAAAGTCCTCAGAAAAATTCCCTTAACAATATCTAAGCCACAATATGACAGTGAAAATAAAAAGTTGGGTGACTGTTTTTTGTACTTAGGCTAAAATTAGACTTTAGAGAGATAATGCTAAGACAGAGTAAGACAGGAAGTGCAGGAATATCCCCCCAAGGACAGCAACAGCACGTGCCTCTTAGCCTCACCAAAATTAGTGTATTGGTGTCCAGCACATCCTAGGCACTCGGTAGATATTTATACATGGAGTGAGTCAATGCCTTTGTGAAACAGCAAATGTGAAATGTATCCCTCATTCTCTACACACATCACATTTGCCAGCAAAAAGAAACAATACCAGTGATAATTATGGCTTTTTTTGACTTGGAAGCAAAAAATATGCATCTAGTGTTAATCTCTTCAATGTACTTCAGATACAATTCATAATATAATATAACTTTAGCAATTTAGCATTTTCCCTGTAAATACCTCATAGAGCTGCAAGCAGATGGCATCTATGAACCCAACTTGCATACTTGGGATTTTATTTTTCTTCTCCCTGTTCATTAGATCCTGAAAATATACACAGACAAATCCACATTTATTCAAAGTACACAGAAAAGGTTGGCTGTAAAGAGATAAATCAGTGATAAGAAGATGAAAAAGATGAATCTGATAATTATCATCTAATACTATATACATATACGTGTGTGTACACACGCACACACACAGAGACACAGACACACACAGACACACACACACACACACACACACACACACACACTCCAAACCCTACAAAGAAAAGTAAGAAACTGAAACAAATAAATGGCTTGAGAAGAACCATTTTCTCACATTTGAGATCAATATCTTTGTATTTAAAGGCAGTATGTATCAAACACTCTTTTGAAGTCACTGTTGCCTTGTAGGAATTTATCTTCACAAACTAACACAGAAAGGCAGTACAGCTGTTCATCATGTTTGTAGCAATGAACATGGCAAATATTAGAGCAAAGGATGTGAATTAAGTTGTGGCTGCATTTATTTCATGTAATTATGATCCATCTACACCAAAGATCATATTAGAGTAAACGTGGCTTATGACATTAAAGTGGAGAAAACAAACTACAAGAAAAATCTGGGCCTGATGTGTAAGCAATTTTCGTCTTCCTAGCTTGTTTTTGCTTTTGTAATCAGCATGTATAATTCTTCTAAAAAGAAAGAATGTGTTAAAAAGTAAAATGAGAAGCTGCATTCCCAAGGAGAGATTTCATAGAAGTATTAAGAAGCAGTATACACTTTAGCCAACTGTGGTCACATGCTGGTAACACCAGCTCCAAGAGGCTGAGGGAAAAGGATTGTGTGATTGAGACTAGCCTGAAGTACACAGTAAGAACCATTCTAAAACAAGTCTATAATTTTAAAATGTGGCTAACGGTTCTCACCAACAAAACCGGACACTTACAGCAGGCTCGATGTTGAGTTCTTTTCTCTCTCTGTCTCCTTGATCGAAGAACTCAGCCGCCACGAGTTCCGCTATCTGGAACAGACAGCAGATTGAGTGTCTGGGTGGAAGGTGTGTTGTTCTTCGCCACAGAGACTTTGAACTAAGATAATGAAATCTAGCAAGCCTGTTCTTTCCAACACATCAGTAGCATCAGGATGAAACAGTAACCAGAAACAGAAATAATGCTGCGTTTGCGTTAACCAGGTCGTCACAATCATTTGATCCTCTGTGGCTAAGCAAGAAGAAACATGTTTCAGTTTTGCCAGTCAACAGCAGCACTGTGCCCCTCTGAATGAATAACCAGCAAGCTACTTATTAAGCACCCATTTCTTTAATCTTTTAAAAAGCACTTAATTCCTTGAGAATTTCATACAATATATTCTGATCATATTCCCTCCTCTAAATCCACCTTCTCCTACCAGATCCACCCCACCTCCTCAACTTCCTGTCCTCTTCCTTCCAAGATTTTCCTTGTTTGTTTTCAAATTCCTGGCCTCTTTTTTCATTAATGGTTGTAGTGTGTGTGTGTGTGTGTATGTGTGTGTGTGTGTGTCTATGCAGATATATATTTCTAAATACATAAATACAAGCTTCTCAGTCAGTGCAATGTTACTTGAGTGTATGTTTTCAGGGCTGACCACTCGGTATTGGACAACTAGGGTGTGCTCTCCCCTGGCTGAGGAAGATGACGTCTCCTGCCCCCACCACTCTTTTAGTTGTCTGCAATTCTTTGTGAAGGGTTGAGGCCCTGTGGGCTTTCTCCCAACCATGCTATCATGTCTTTTGGTGTCATCCTTGTTCAGCTAACACTTGGGGAGTCATGTTGGTGAGACTGATGGATGTAGCTTCCGACATTTCTAGGAGGCACGATGTCACAGCAAACTCTGTGTTCTTAAACACATGTTTATAAAACATGTGTGAAAAACAGCACCGAATGCTGTACTGCAACTGGTTAACAGGCCTTTCCAGTTTCTTGCAATCTCTCTTTTGACCTCTTCTTGCAATTTCCGTTTTTGATGAATATTCTGGTTTGTTTATCTTATAGTTTCTCAGAGTCTGAATTCCACAGACCACATTCTTGTAATGCCACTTGCGGCGTTCTCGAGGCTCAGCTGCAGTGACATCTCATTTTCTTCTCAGCCCGACTCCTTAGGCAGTAGTGGCTAATTCTGCGGAGCCTGTCCCTCTTTTTTGCGATACTGGTAATGATTAGTGATGTTTTCTAGAGTCCATTTATGTAGGAGTTTTCACAAGGGTGACAGTGGAAGCCAACATTTTTTAAGGCTTATTTTATTAGTTTGAATACTGAGAAAGTTTCCCATATCAATTATTTGGTTATGCTTCAGTGTAATTCATACTTGGGAAAACAAGTTTCTTTCCAGTGTCACTATTAAAAACCCACTGCTTCTCAATCATCTACCAAAGATGACAACAGAAGGTTTCGGTTTTACTAAGACTTTTTATTACTTGAATTCTTGGATTTGAACATATTTATGCACTTCAGTCCTTCTGGGTGATCAACTTCTTCCATTTCGGCCACTGCAAACTTCTTGGACTCGGTCTCTGTTCTCTAAACACAGCTCTACAGCTTTCTGGTAACTTCTTGCTTTCCGTGTAACAAATGAGCTCACTATGCTCATTTTCTTGCTCCATAGTTCAACCAGTCATGTCTTGATGGAGCCATGGATGTGCCAAATTGAGCCACTTTAGAGGCCTCGGTCCAACAGAAGCTCAGTACCAGTGGCTAGCGGTTGTGCATAAACTCTTTCAGGGGATGGAGCTAGAATGCAGTGTACTTTCCTGGAATATTTCCAATTCAAATTCAGGACAATGGGATTTCTGTCTAAGGCCTCCTGTCTTACAGCCTTTCCGTTCACACTGAAAATCGGGGCTCTCAGCACTGATCAAGCTTCTTGTCTGCCTTTGTCCACAACACCTACGATACTAATTGAATACCAATATCAATTACCAATAATAATGATTATTTCACAAAGTTTTCACATTTATTTATTGTTTTACATGTATGAGTATTTTTCTTGCATGTATGTCTGTGCACCAGAGGCCAAAACAGCATCAGATCTCGTAGGACTGGAGTTACGTATAGTTGTAAACCACCAAGTGGGTGCTGGGAATTGAATCCAGGTCATCTGTAAGAGCAACAAGTGCTCTTAACCGCTGAGCAAACTATCCAAATAAATAGCAGCCATTATTAAAAGTTATTTCATGACTCATGTGCTCATCACCTGAGTTTCTTCATCACCTAATATTTACTCTTTCTGGTTCTCTTTTCTTTATTACACTGTACCTACACGTGCATTTGTTTACATCTATGCATATATATTTATAGCATCTATCTCCCTGTCTGCGTCTATCCATTACAGGCCAGGATCTACATATGAAGGAGAACATACAGTTCTCATGTTTCTTCCTGAGACTGAGTGAACTTGCTCAACATCGTACATTCCAAGTCCACTCATCTTCATGAAGCTTCTGTGATTGCATTTTCCTCTAGAGATGTTAGTATTCCAGTTTATATTGGTACCATGCTTTCATGACCTATCCATCTGCTTGACAGACAATGAGGTTGGTTCCTACCCTTTGCTATAATGAATAAAGGAGCAATAAACATGAGTATGTAAATGTCTCTGTGATATGACGTAGAGTTCTATGAATATATGCCCAGACAGACGGTCATATGGTAGTTCTATTTTTAAATTTTAAAGGAACCATAATGACTAACTTGCACCCCCACCAAGGTCGAATATGGTTCCCCATTCTCCATATTGTCTCCGACATTTGTTGTTAAATTTGTTGATAAGGGCCATTCTCACTGAGGTAAGATGGCATCAAACACAGTTTTAATTTGCATCTTCTTGATGGCTCGGGATATCAAACAGTTTTAAAAATAGTCATTGGCCACCTGTGTTTCTCCTTTTGAAAAGTGTCTATTATTTCATTAGCCCATTTGTAGATTGGTGGTTTTCTTATCTGTCGGCTTTGCTGGGAGTTTTCTTTGCTGTATTTTCTTTGCCTTTTCGTCTCAAGCAGGCCCAGTTAGTTGCTGTTGATGCTTGGGGCCAGTTCCTGTGCTATAAAAGAACTTCTGTTTGCAAGTTCTGTCAACCTACCGTCTCGAAGAGTGCTCCCTATGGTTTCATCTCATAGTCTTAGTATTTCAGGTTTTACATTAAAGTCTTTGATCTATTTTTAATTGACTTTTGACAAGTGTTGAAAGATATGAAACTTACTTCATTCTCTTGAAGGTCGACAGATTTTGTCGGCACCAGCTGTTGAATAGGCTTTCTTCCCTTTCCCTGAATGCATGTTTTGTGAGGCCTGTGTAACCCTATTTCTGAAAAAGAAACTCCGCCCTAAGGGTAAATGGCCTGGGCATGAATTCCAGTTTCAAAAAAGGAGAAAACCTACAAAAATGTGCTTCAACCACTCACCTCTGGTAATATTTAACCATATTTAATCACCCCTAGCAACGGCTAATCAGTGAATACCTGGAATTTACCCAGGTGTTCTTTACAATAGGTTGAGTAAAACATTCAGGGTTTGGGCCGCAGGACACAATCAATCTAGTTTTATCATCTGATATTTGTTAAGTGTCAGTCAATCACAGAACTGCCAGTTTGGAATTCCTCAAACCTCGTTGTAGCCCCAATAAAAACCCTGCTGATTTGGAGCTCTCAATCCTGGTCTGCTGCATTGGTGACAGTTCTGAGCCCCTGCTTGAGTCTGAATAAAACAACCTTCATGCATTTGGAATGGAATCAGCTCCTTGGTGGTCTTTTGGGGTCTCCGGATCTGGGCACATAGTTTCTTACCCCTTTATAAAAACTCAAGTGGGCATAGCTTTGTGTTTTATTTCTGGGTCCTTTTATCTATTTCATTAATATCTGTCTATTTAATCTTTTTTTTTTAAGTATGTATATGGGTGTTCTGCCTATATATATGCCTGCATATCACATGCAGACCAGGGGCCTGCAGAGTGGAGAAGCAGGCTTCTGGTCCCCTGGGGTTGGAGTTACAGACAGTTGTGAGATGCCATGTGGGTGCTGGTAACTGAACCCGATCCTCTGGAAGACCAGCAAGTGCTGACTGCCTCTTCAGCCCTGTTTTGTAGGACAGTAGAAGGCAGTCTTTATCACTATAGCTCTGTAGTTTAATTTGTGGTTAGGTGTAGCGCTGCTTCTCGAAGTAATGCTTACTCCTTAGAATTGCTTTGGCTATTCTTTTCGGTTGTTGGTTTTCTAGTTTTATCAAATCTTTCATTGATTTTTTCCTTTCTTTTTTGAGGGCTGGGGCTGGTGGATACATGCACACAGTGTAATTGATAGGGAGTGCATAAAGCTAATGGGAAGCTCCCCATCCCCACTTTCAGAATGGCTGCTCTAACGGTACAGAAGTTCACTGAGACGCACGGGGTGTGCAGAAACAGAACTCTCCTCTGTGATTCAACCATTCGTCTGTTAAGGGTTCCAAGAAGTGCCTCCGGGTCTGCTGGATCATATGGTCCAAGTAGTAGAGCAGCCTGGGCATGTTGAAGAGCCTTTTCCTGTTCCAGGCCCCACTCAAAGCTGCCAGCTTTCCTTGTCACTTAGTGTAAGGACCAAAGTCACACACCTAAGTGAGGTATATGCTTTCTCCAGAATCCAAGTAGGCCACTAAACGTTGTGTTTCTTTCTTGGTGGTGGGAGGGCCACATGCAATAGCTTATCCTTCACCTTGGAAGGAACACCTCTGTATGCCTCATACTACTAGCAGGACTCCTGGAAATTTCACCGAGACACAGAAAGCCCTTGAATTTTGGTTGGGTTTCTTTCCCATCCTCTGAGATGCATATGTGTGGTCAAAAGCGGTTGCTACCTAATGTGCACTTGGAACAATCAGCATAATGTCATCAATGTAGTGGACCAGTGTGATATTTTTGATATTTTTTTTTTGGAAGAGACAGATGATCAAGGTTTTGACACCTTTATTTACTTATTTTTTAAAATTTCATGAGCATGGGTGTTTTGCCTGCACGTATGAGGGTGTCAGATCCTCTGGAACTGGAGTTACAGACAGTTGTGAGCTGCCATGTGGGTGGTGGGAATTGAACCCGGGTCTTATTGAAGATCAGCCAGTGCTCTTAACCACTGAGCCATCTCCCCACCCCCTGATGCCTTTTTTCTCTTCTTCTTCTTCTCATACCTCACAAACTACACTTCCTACCTCCCCTCCAGGAGCCTGCTTAGCCTTAGGTCTGGCTGTAGGTCTAGAGGCAACTATTGTTGGGCCCTGAGGGATAACAGTATTGTCTTGCATGGCTTCTCCTTCAGGGAAAGTCACTGGTTCAGAGACAAAGAAAAATTAATTCCTTCAGGCAAAGGCAGAAAGGGCAATATTATATTGCAGGAGGTCAGGGTAGATATGAATCCTCTGCTAGGGGTAGTCAGACTGCTTCCTCCAGTGAGATAAACCCTTCAGAATCTGAGAGTTCAAAGCCCTCAGCTCTGTAAGGTCCTCCTACACCTTCGTCTCAAGTTACAGGATCCAGTTCCTTACCAATCCACACCCTCCGAAAAGGGTTTGAATTTTCTTTGTTATTCAGCCATTCTTATAATGAAGGCTTCAGTGATTTTCTGTAACTGGAGCTCCGTGGCTGCTGTAGAGGAGACTCCAGGGCACACTTAGAGACCTTCAGATTGTTTATGTGCCTCCGGAGCATCATTTCACCGCTCGCTGTTTCCCTGCTCACTGTATACTAGAAGCCGACCAACTTTATCAGGAAGCTCTTTTTGGTCCTTTTGTTAATCTATCCAGAGGTGCGAGAAGCAACCAGACTTCACTGCTGTTTTCCTTCTTTTTCCACAAATTGTCAAAGTTTTACGCACAGAGTACCCAAATTCCTTCTTCTTCCCAAGAGTTCAATCCGAATAAGCAAATGTGTATCTCAGCACATTCCTCAGACAGCTCATAGCATGGATTTTTAGTGCTCTTCTAGCTTCTGGGAGGTTCCAGTAACTGAAGGTGCCAGCAAGTTGGAAAAAAAATTCATCTTTATAATTCTTCATAATTCTTTTTTTTTTTTTTTTTTTTTTTTTTTTTTTT
>NW_026596095.1:10562824-10657090 GCF_907164565.1 Psammomys obesus | reverse complement strand
TGTGTGTGTGTGTGTGTGTGTGTGTGTGTGTGTGTGTGTGTATGTATGTATAGATATATTAGAATGTATAGTTTTCTATTTTAATTTAATATATACATTAAAATGTGTGTGTGTATGTGTGTATATATATGACATTTATTAGACTGGCTTACAGGCTGTGGTATAAAAAGTCTAACAGTGGCTATTTCCCAAGAATCCAGTAGTTGTTCAGCTGATCTTTGATCTATGTTGGAATCCTGAAGAAGCAGGTTTTAATGCCAGTGAAGAAATGCTTCAGCAGCAGGAGAGATGAAGCTGCCAGCCAAAGTAAGGGCAGGCAGGCAAAAAGCAAAATCTTCCTTTTTCCATGTCCTTTTATCTGGTCTGCTACGAGAAGGTATGGTCCAGATTTAGGGTATGTGTTTGACATCAAGATTTAGGGTAAATCTTCCAATTTCAAACAATCAGATAAGAAAAAATCCTTTTAAGATATGCCTAGCTACTAGGTTTTAGTTGACTCCAGATGCAGTCAAGTTAACAACTAAGACTAGCCATCACATATAGATTTTGGGTCTGGCTAATCTCATAGAAGTCTAAAGAGAAAATTAAACACTCTCAAATGGATACAGGAATAAATAATTCAAGAACAGTCAACCAAAAGAGGCATTAAAAAAAGCCACACCACTACAAAAAAAAATAGGAAGAATTAAAAAACAACTAATAACTTGATATTGATATTCTTGGTTCCTTAATAAAAAGGCACAACACACACACTAACAAATTGGTTTAGAGAAAAGAAATCCATCTTCATGTTGCTTCCAAGAAACACACACCACTATCAAGGACAGATACTACCCTAGGGTAAAAGAATTGGGGATTTTAGTCCAAACAAATAGAACTGAGAAACAGGCAGGCATAGACTTCAAACCAAAACTAGCCAGAAGAGCTAGGGCAGAACATTTCATATGTATTAAAGAAAAAAAATCCACCAAGAGGAGATTATAATTCTAAACATTTGCGTGCCAAACACATGGAAACCTAACTTCATAAAATAGCCATTATTAGATGTAACATCGCAGATTGACCCCAACACAGTGACAGTGTTTTTATGACTCAGTGTTTTCATACTCTCACCAATAGGCAGGACATCTAGACAGAAATTAAACAGAGAAACTTGAGAGAAGAATGACATTATAAATCAAATCAGACATTTACAGAACATTAGTCCCAAACACCAAAAAGTTGTACACTTCTTTCACAGCCCATGGAACTTTCTCCAAAACTGACTACATATTAGAACACTAAGCAAGTCTTTAAAAATATAAGAAAAGTTAAATGACACCATTTATTTTTGTCTGATCACAAAATAATAAAGCTAGATATCAACCACAGAAATGACAAATAGTACACAAACTCATGGAAACTAAAAACAAAACGAAACAAAACAAAAACCCCACACTACTAAATGATGATTAGGTGAGGGAGAAATCAAAGGAAATTAAAAACTGTCTACATAGAATGAAAATGAAAATACAACATACGTAAATCTATGGGAAATCATGAATACAATACCAAGTTTACAGCATTAAGTGCCTACATAAAAAGAACTGGAGAAATTTAATATCAATAACTTAATTATACACCTAAAAACTGTAGAAGAAAATAAAGAAACCTAAAAAAAAGAGTAGATGGAAATGATCAAACCAAGGGCTGAACTTAGTGAAATAAAAATTTTAAAAATAGAATACAAAGAGTCAATGAAATGAAGAACTAATTCTAAAAAACAAAACAAAACAAAAACAAATAAGCAAACAGAAACCTTAGAACACGATAGACCTTTAGCCAAATTAACCTATAACCAGAAAGAATCCAAAGAATGAAATTAGAGGATAGGAGGCTGAAGAGATGGCTGAGGGGTTGAGAGCATCAGCTGTTCATGCAGAGGACTCATTTGGTTCCCAGCACCCACGTAACGGCTCATAGCCACCTGTAACACCAGTTCCAAGAGATCTGTATACATACAGGCAAAACAGTCAGAAAGACAAAACACTCTAATCTGAAAATAGAAAAAATAAAGATTACAATAGACACGGAAGAAATTCAGAGAACCATTAGCCTATACTTTAAAAATCTGTATTCTACCAAGCTAGAAACCTAAAAGAAGTGGATGAATCTCTAGACATATATGAACTAACAATGGTTAATTGAGATGAGAGAAATAATTTAAATAGGCCCACATATCCAATGAGAATCAATAATTTTAAAAACTCCCAACTTAAAAAAAAAAGCCCAGAACCACACAGATTCAGAAAAGAATTCTACCATATATTCAAAGAAAAACTAACAGCAATAACTTCAAATTATTCTGTAAAATAAAAACAGAAGGATTACTTAATTTTTTTTTATAAAGCCAGTATTACCTTGATATCAATAACACACAAAGACTCAACCACAGCAAAAATTTTAGGCCAGTATATAGGATGAACATAGACGTAAAATAAAAAAAAATAAAATACTTGCAAACTCAATAAAATACTTGCAAACCCAAGTCAAAAACACATAAAAAAGATTATCCACTGTGAACAAGCTAGCTTCATCCAAATGATGCAGGGATGGTTTATCATATATAAAAAATAAATGTAATCCATCACGTAAGTGGACTCAAGGATAGAAATCACACAACATCTTAGTTGCAGACAAGGTCTTCAACAACGTGTGATACACTTCATGAAAAATGTTTGGAAGAAACTATGGATATGAGGGACATATAACAGAATAAAGCAAATTTACAACAAACCCACAGCAAACATTTTAAGTGGAGAGAAACTCAAAGTATTTCCACTAAAATTAGGAATAAGACTAAGATGTCCACTCTCTCCACTCCTATCAAATATAGTACTGGAAGTCTTAATTAGAGCAATGAGGCAGATGAAGGAGGTAAAAGGGATATAAGGAGGAAAGGAAGAAGTTAAAGTATCTTTATTTGTAGGTGATGTAGTTCCGTACAGAGAAAACCCTCAAGACTCCAACAGAAAACTCCCACAGCTGATAAATACATTCAACAAAGTAGCCGTATACAAATTAACACAACAAAATCAGTAGTTTTTCTTTATACAAACAGCAAACATACCAAGAAAGAAAAACAATCTCATTCTTTAAAACTTTAAAAAAATGTTTTAATAAATCTAAGGAAGTGAAATACTTATATAATAAAAGTTTTAAGAGAGTGAATAAAGAAATGGAAGAGGGTACCAGAAGATGGAAAGATCTCCTTATGCTCATGGATTGGTAGGATTAATATTGAGAAAATGGCCACCTACCAAAAGTAGTCAACAGATTCAATACAAAAAATCCCCATCAATACTCCAACACTATTCTTCACAGAAATTGGAAATACAGTCTTAAACTTTATATGGAAATACGAAAACCCCAGCATAGTTAAAATCAATACAAGAACTTCTGGAAGCATTCCCACTCCTGATTGGAGTTATGATTTGATGGGGGGTGGGGTGGGAAATCCAACCCATGGTGGCCTTGGCAGTGTTTTCCACCTACTGCTGTTTTTAGAGGCATGAGAGAATAAGAAGACAAAGTGAAAGCTGCTACTTGTGATCAAAAACGATAGCGGCCCTGAGACATTATTATCTTTCACCACAGCTGAAGTGGCGAAGACAATATTGTGAAGTGAACATTTATGTTCTTTGTATAAAGCATTGCCATTCAAACATTAAAGCAATGTTATGAGGTATGTGCCTCCATCTTATACATAAAGAAATTAAAGTCTATTTACTTCCAAAACTACCCTAAAATGAAGAGACTTTTCTTATTTTGACTTTTTTTTAGTTCTGCTTTGATCACCAATGAGCAACATACCCGTTGTTGAATAGGCCAGGGCTTAGTAATTGCAGAGAGGTCACAGGCAGTCATCAGCATTGCTCTGTTAAGGGAAAGAGAAAACCCCAAATATTTATCCTCTGTAAGTTGTTACTGATAAACAGTTAAATTTAAAATTGCTTAAAAACAGAAGAACCAAAGAACCAAAGAGCAAACATCCTCTCCCCACCCTCCTCCCAGAACCTGGCTGTTGGGACTGTGATACAGCCTCACTGTTTTGTTTGCCCTGTGAGTTACTGGAGTTTGTCCTTGGGGGTAAAAGCTTGCCTGCTATCATTGGCTTTTCCACATTGCTAGCCAGATGAAATCA
This sequence comes from Psammomys obesus, assembly GCF_907164565.1. Taxonomy (NCBI): domain Eukaryota; kingdom Metazoa; phylum Chordata; class Mammalia; order Rodentia; family Muridae; genus Psammomys; species Psammomys obesus. Next base: position 10,652,907 of record NW_026596095.1, on the reverse strand, counting down.
CACTAATTAATCATATATCCTAATGAGAACAGTCCTGTTTATATTGGGCCACCTTAACTCATCACCACCTGTGGGGCTTTCTAACTAATAACATTTGCATGGCAAAGCCATACATGCTGGGGAGTCTTTTTCTCCAGCAGGGAAAAGGAAAATGGAGATTATGCTGCCAGCCTTTCTTTTATTAGAGCAGTGGGAACCACCCAGTCCCCAGGCTAAAAAAATTCCAGTGCCTTGGAATAGAAAAACACAGTTGTGAAAATTACCTTTTGGGGGATGTGGAGGGTCTCATATATTCTGAGAGGGCCTCCAATTTTCTATGTAGCCAAGAATGACCTTCAGTTACTGATCCACTACCAAAGTTCTGGCATTACAGGAGGGGACATTTCACCTGTTTTATGCTCTGCTAGGGACTGAACCCAAGCTTTGTGGACATTATAAAAGTATTCTACCAGCTGAGCTACATCCCTAAATCCGATGTCTGACTTCAGCACAGTCTTTCCCTGAATCATATTCAAATGTGTGTCTAACAGACCCTTAACACTGATTGAAGAAACAGGCACAAAGGCTATTCCTGCAAAACAAACAAATGAGGTAAAATATCCCTCTAGAGAAACCCTCTAACCACATGAGAGGCTAACACTGCCATATTCTCTCCTAGACTCCTCTCCCACAGAAATGAGTGCACTGGATGTATTTTTAATCATAGTTGGAACTCACTGTCATAAAGGATTTCAACCACTCTTGCCAGTATAACCATGACTACCAAAGGTGACTAATCACAGGAGTCTGATTATGAACTTCTCTGTGAGAGAGAAAGCTGGCTCAGACTTGGAGCTTTGTGGTATTCCTCCTTTTGTTAGTAGAAAGTGCACACTGGCCACAGGAGCAGGCTTGCATGTGTCTAAGGCGCTATTTTGAAAGATAAGTTAATGTTCAGGAAAGCGTGACTATACAGAACGGGCGGCTAGGCAGCTGTATGCCGTTTCCTTTTGATTTGCTTCTTTTTTTTTTGCAGGCTACGCCATCTCAGTTTATTTGAAGAAATGTTGGTGTCACCACTGTATCCACGCTATCTCTAACTCTGTAGTTCCTTTAGTTATTGGCTTTCGTTCTGTTTTGTTTAATTGTTTAAGGCAAGTCCTCAATGTTTACATCCTCGGGTGGCATTGAACTTGTGGTAATCATTTTCCTTCATCCTTCCAAGTGCAAGGACCATGGTGGCTTCCTGGTTCTCTTTTACTCATACAACTCATTGCAATGGCAAAACAAGAAGACACTAGAAGAAGGAAGCAGCTAGAAGGAAGGAACTGGTATGCTGCTGCTGAAAAACAGTTGTCTTGAAGGGTCTCCTGGAAGCACTGTGCTGTGGCCCAAGACAAGCAGACACTTCGCAGCCACCATCTTGTTCTTACAATTTAGAATGTTAATTTTTGCTTTTCCATTCCAAAGGATGGGAGAAATGAAGCAAAACAGTAATATTTTAGTCACTGATACTTTACTTCTCTAGTGTATCCATCAGTCAGTCTTCGACAAAACAACTATCTACTTCCTTCACCTTGTCAATGATGCCCTTTGTACTACATTCTGGAAGAGTCAACAACCTCAAAAGTCATTATACTAACAAATAATCCCAACTAATAACAGATCAAAAAGAATTCACTTGGTAGCAAAGCTTGCACAGACAGTAAAGCCAACTTACAGAAATAACTCCTTTTGAAGAGGATCTTCAAAACTAAATTGATTTTTTCTTATAAGTTCAAAAAATTCTCCTCGTCTCCTTCAAAAATAAGAAAAACATGATGATTATGGTGAATCCCCAGGATCTTCTCCTTTGGACTGCAAGACTCATGGAGTACATACTTGAGGAAAATCTGTATTTCTCCCATTTCAGACCCCAACATCAGAGCTTCATCAGCACTCGGTACCCTACCTCCACTCCCTTGGTTTTCTTGCAATGGAGAAAATGTAAAAGGCACATAGTTTTTAACTCTGGATCACAAATAATGGCAATACCAACTCGGGAATATTTTTTATTAAAAAAAAAATAGTGTGAGTTAAAATGTGATGCCAAGAATGATTTAAGATCTCCTGAGTGCATGGGTGGAAGAGGGTCTAAGGTCTCTAATTCACCCACATCTTGCTGCAGAATAAAAAAAGGGCAGTGAAGATCTGAAATGCTTCAGAAGGTGGAAGGAAAGAGCAGTTTTTAAATAGTATTTCTTGTTGTTCCATGGGCATAAGAGTCATTGGTGTCTAGGAAATACCTTCTATGTGCCCAGCATCAACAAGTATCTTGAGAAACAAGACCAAACAAAAGATAGACTTGCAAGATAAAATGGACTGCGTATCATTAACTGTCAGAAACGGAAGTAGGTTCCACAGAGGGAAGAACCCCACACGGCATAAAAATGGGAAGCCTACAAGGACCACAATATTTGTAAATCCTTGGTGATTTGACGATCAGTATTCTGAAATTACTTTGCAACAATCTGAGGTTTGTTGCATTTTCTTCTGTCCTGATTCACCTTAAACTGACCCAAATTTGAATGCAGCAGACACATGCACACTTGTAGACCCTGAGCAGTGGATATGTGGCATAACTCTGTGTGTGTCTGTTGGAGCTGTTTAACTTCTTATAGGAGAGACTAACAGCATGGCTGTGACTCCTGTGTCAAGGGAAGGAGATCCGCACTGAGAGGAAGCCCAGGGGCTGTGAGTCCCCATGTCCGTCAGAGGCTGCCATCTGTAGATTGGGAACTACAGCTGTCCAGATGCTGGCAAGCACTTCCTTGCTTTTAGAGGAGCACAGTAACTATGCAAAGCACAATCGGAAATAGCACTGTCTTACGTTAGAGCAACTTCGCGGTTCTACACCAACATTCCTCCGCAAAAGTCAAACGAAAAGAAACAAGGATTACTTTCAGTGTTCTTTGCCTGCCCCCCACCCCCGCCCCGAGGCTTGGTGGAAATATGAAAGAATCAGGAATGGGCAGAGACTGGCGAGTGAGGGAGAGGAGGAAAAATGAATAGTCCTTAAGATGATGAGACTGGATAACCCACTGTGACACCTCAAGGCAATTTCAGAGACACAGCAGTAGAAGAACAGCATGCATAGCTTGTGCTGCTGTGTGTAGGAATATGTATGTGTGCAAAGGAGTAAGCGCTTTGACGGCCTGTTTTTAAAAACTGCCAGTCCAGTAACAGCTGTGTCAGGACGCTGGCTTTTATAAAGATTTCCCAGTGTGGACATGAAAACGTTTTCAAGACCTTACTTTGGAGGGTGTCACTTCTTAAAACTTACTTAATGTACAGTGCTAGGTCTGTGGCTAAAATTGCTTGCTTGATTATTTTCAGTGTGGTCTTATATTCTTCAATGGAGAGGCCACTGAGAATCTGGTTGCCCTTTATGTAAAAAGAAAAGCATTGTTAGTATTCTGCCCACAGGAGCTGCTGCCAAGAACAAACTCTGAAGATATAGTTAGATGACTTGGACATGTGCCTTGTATTCTGATGTTTTAAAGTACATGCTATAAAGTAGTATTTTACCTGCTCATTCGCACCAGGTACCACCCTGTCAGGTGAGATGAAAACAGCCACGTGACATATCCCTGCCTCTATACCTGTGTTTTTCCAACTCATAACCTCCTTGAGACGAAGTTGAAATCTACAAACTAAATAAGTATGTCCTTTTCCTTTGGGGCAGATTAATTGCCATAATATAACAGCAAGTGAAACTTTGAAAACATAAAATAATATTAATGGATACGAAGGATGAAACTGTGAAAATTTTTGATAATTGATTAGTAAGAAGCCACTCCTCTGTGGCTTCTGTAACAAACTGGTAACACTTCTGGTTCCCATTTATAGACCTTAACCAGCACTGAGAACCACATTGACAGTAGAGGTGGTTAGCAGGCCTGAGCTAAGTAAGGGTGCTTTTGAGTTGGTGACCTAAGAAAGCATGAGTTCAAAGGTCTGTAAAGAACACTTTAAAGGGAGTAATCTGTATGCTGAGAGCAGGCGAAACAGTCTTCCCAGGGAAGAACATACCAGCTGGTTATTCAATACCAAATGGTCAGCCAGAAAACTTACTTACAATGACATGATACAGACTGAACAGGTTTTATTTACATATCTAGGAATACACACATACCAGTAGTTAACGAGAAAAGAAAAAAAAAAAGGCCATGAATTTGGAAAAGAGCAAGGAGGAGTACATAGGAGGATTGGGAGAAATGAAAAGAAAAAGGAAATGATGTAATTATATTACAAGTCCCCCCAAAGAATAAGAAAAAAATTATGCTAATTTTTTCCATGACTGAGAACTATTAATGCAGGAATTTTTGTAGGTCATGTTTTCCATATTAGTAAAATATTCTTCTAAAAAATGTGGAGGGCCGTGGGGGCAATCAGTGTGCATTACTGAATGTTTTTGTTACATAACATCATGGTTGGTTTTTTTTTTTTTTTTTTTTTTTTTAATTTAAAACAGAGGAGCTCTTTGATCTTGAACTAAACAAAGCACATAGCTCAGGCACTCCAGATACACTCAAAACATGTAAACCAAATCACATGGCTTTTAAAGTTGCAGAGACAAGAAAGTACCCGGAGCTTTGGAAGGGAGATCTGGAGGCAAAAAATCAAGTCAGGGAATTTATGGTTTGCTCAGCTCGGGCCAAAGACAGTGATTAGGGGTTAATGAGATTCTGAACCTATCACGGATTAAATGAATGACCAGAAACTATAAATACAACCATAATCATTATTTTAAAAGATTTCATCATTTTAGATTTGGGCCAAATGGAACTATTCAGGAAACTTCTGAAGCCTTTACTTATCTTTAAAATAAAACAATTTCCAGGGAAAATTGGAATGTCTTTTTTGATACTTCAGCCACAGTTTTCCTCTGAAGAGCACAGTCTATATTTTTTTTATTTAATTGTGCTTAAAAATAGACTATATAGGTAGCTCTTATAACTTAAGCCAGCAAAATGTACAACCAGATTTCTTGTATGTTATGCTAATTAATAACACACTATGTAATAATTTATATACTTCCTAGCAAATAAAGAACGGCAGGAAAACATTTAGGACACCTTTCTGAAGGTTAGCGATTTATTTCCCTTGGTACTGAACTTGAAATAAGACACCAACAGGACATTTTTGAGTAGTATGCAGGTGCACACTCCTGCAATCCCAGCACTTGGGAGGTAGATGCAGGAGGATTAGGGGATGGAGACCAGCTTTCAGCTAGTTAGTGAGACAGAGGTCAGGTTGAGCTAGATGAGCCCATGTTTAGGAAAAAAAAATCAACTCCCTCCCCTACCAAAAAAATAAATAAAAAAAGTTTAGCTGCAGAGCATTTTCCCAAGGAAAGTGCAGATGTTTCTACTCTAACATGCATATGTTTCTCCAGTCTTGATTCTGGAAAATTGTACACTAAAAATAACATGGTTTATGGGAAATGTAGTGTGTGGGCAGATCACTCAAAACCTATGCCACTTTGAAACCGGAGCACAAAACAAACCAAGAGAGGTTCTCTCTGGAGGTGAGTTGGTCCAGCAGGCCCCCCAATGTACTGACAGCACCCAAGAGCAACAGAAGGAAATGCTGGGCTGTGGAATGAGAGGCAGCGTGGCCAGGAATTGACCAGTACAGGAAAGGCAGTGCCGAGAGCCTCACACAACCTGGAGCCGAGGGCACGGGGCCTGCTCCTCACTCCTCAGATACTTTCTTACCGAAGGCCAGGATTTCACAAGTCCTGTAATTATCACACAACTCACCCCAGTCAACACGTTCAAATGATACCAATCATATATCAGCTAGTTCATGCTCCATGTTACAGCAGACACTATTAAACTTCGTATAAACTTTCTGAGGAGGCAGCCAAAGAAGGTTACATAACTTTTTTTTTTTTTCCAGTGTTGAGGATCCAACCTAGGTCCTTACACATGCAAAACACCTTCTACCCGTTAACTGCACCCCGAGTTCCATACTTCTTAGCTTTTGAGTCACACTAATGTATTAGGGAAGAGGCAAGAATTCCCTTTGCCTCAAGTAGGAGGGAGAGTCTGTGTATGTCTCCTGTATTGGGTGGGGGAGGTGGGACTTGCGATGATCCATTCTGTCCAAGAACTCTAAAAACAAGACCACATTGGATGGCCATTCTGCAGCTGGTGTGGGGTAGCCCCACAATGAGGGCGCTCCACAGGGATGATGAAAGTACAATCACCCACCAGGTCCAAAGAGTGGAACACTCGACGTCAGTCTGTTAAGAATGGGCAGACCCCCTTTCTCGCCTATTCTGATTCCTTATTCTCTGGCTGGAGAGGTAGGAAACTACACAGAGGCTTGGGAGTAAGGAAGGAGTGAGAAGAAATGCACAGGAAGGAACAGGAGGCACTGGCGGGGGCAGTGGAGGAGGAAATTGGGCTGACGATGTAAACTGTTATCCTGGAGTGGCCATTTTGGTTTGGCCCATGAGAATGGTGTATCACATGGCTGGATCTAATAATAGTGACCGGAATGTGACTCCCTAGTTCTCTTCTAGCATTCAGGGAAAAAAAAACTAGACCCAACCCCAGCCAACATGAAGATGCTGTGATAAAATTGCCTGGGATTATGTAGAATATATTGGGAATGCTCAATATAATAGTAAAAATTTTCTTGCTTTTTTTTCTTATAAAATTAACACAGGCAGACAACAGGTAATTTGAACAATTACTACATAAATTATCAACAGTTTTTACTACTACTATCAACTGTTTCATCCGACAAACAATCCAGTTGTGATGTGCATTGTGCTAATGTTAAGCTGCTTAAACGTGTGTTCACTTATTCTTACATTTACCAAGATTCACTTATCCAAGCTGTCGAACAGCTTTCTCATTCCTTACCAAAACAGCTGCAATGAATGGAGTGCTGGGAGAAGCTCCTGTTTAGTAGGTACAAGGCCTTAGGTTCAATCCCCGCACAGCCAGAAGGGAAGAAAGAACAAGAAACAGATACTGCATGTCCCACTTTATTTGTTTAAAAAGTTAAGCAGGAGCCATGAAATACCAGCTTGGTTTCTAGTTTGGAGTAATCAAAGGTCAATAATTAAATTTTCCTCGTGGGCAACAGTGGATAGCCTTTCACTGTCCAGAGAAGTGAAGCCGTGGAGACGTCAAATGTTTGCCCTATTCCTTCCTTACCCAAAAAGGAATAGAGAATGCTCAAGAATTTATGATGCCGGGAATGAGTCCAAAGCCTAAAAATAAAACTGCATTTATAAAGCTCTCTTTTAAGACTCACAACAATAAATGACACACTTACGGGGCTGTTGAGAATCATCAAGCACTGGTCAAAATGGTGGTGCTCCATGATGGAGTGGCAGTACAGCTGGGCCAGCGGGTGCTCACTTCTGGGCGTCGTCACGTCGACGAGGGAAAGAGACAGAAAGTTCCTAAACGCGTCACGTCACCAGTTCACTATGATTATTCACTGAGATTATCTCAGAGCTAACCAAACTAACAATTTTCCCTCCTGCCGAGGAGAGTGGGGGGGTGGGTAATCTCTCAGAAATAAATACTGACGTAAACTGTTTTCAAATGCTGCTGCTGCTGCTGATTCAAAGAGCAGTCTCACCGGCTTGAAATTGGGAGACAACGGATGTGAGGAGTAAGGCTAGAGACTGGCAGCCCTGGCCACTCTCCCCAGTACATGTAACTGGGTTAGTGCTCAGTTTCTACACTGCAACTGACTTAACATGTAGAGCGAGTCTGTGTTGCCATTTCCTGTGTGCCTACACATGAGGACGGAACCCGCTGGCAGGGGATAAACCAGGTGTGAATGATGGAAAGCAAGAGAAAGGGGGCAGTAAGGACACAGCCTTCGGAAGGAGAGGGGGAAGAGGGAGTGAAGGTGGGAGGGAAGAGGGAAGGAGGCAGCTGAGTCACAGGGGTTGTCTGAGGGCAGGATGGCCAGCGATGTTTCTAAGCTGAATTCCGGAGAAGCAGCGAAGACTTCCTGCTGGGTAAGTTGGGGTGCGGTGGGGGCGTCGTGCTGTTTACTGTATGCGTGGGGCAGCGGTCACAAAATGACTTCCAAAGCACGACAGGAAGTCTTCCATTTCGTTTCTCATGACCCTTCACATGCGAAACCACACTTACAACTGCTCCTTCTTCAAAAGACAAAGAGATTCTCCAACTCCTTGCTCTTCAAATGTATAGGAATGGGGCTTATGAATTGCAAAGCCCTACAATAGTGCTTTAAAAACATGAATGGTTTGCTGTATTGTTTTCCATTTTATTTTAATTTCCATAAAAATAAAGCTACTCAGAGCTCACAGGATGGAGTGAAAAAAATGGTTACCATGAGAAACAGATAGACACGCAGAAAAACAGAAGCTGCAGTTAAAGACTGGAGAGTGTGTGACTTTGCCTATTCCTTTTGTTTTAACTGTCACCTGTTGTGCCGATTTAATGCTGTTACTGGCAAAACCTTTTCCAGTCCTTGTCAATTTACCATCTTCACCTGCCCCTACTTAACACCTGTACCATGGATCGGGAGCTGTGCTCAACCTGAGAAAAGGAGGAAACAATGAACTGGGCAGCGTGAACGGATGTGTTGAAAGGGTTTGCTGTGATGTGTGGACTCCGTGGGGTCAGTTAGGGCACTGCCGGACACTGACAGCGTCTTAAGAGTGCCTCCGTTAAAGTGGTGGCAGCCGGAAGGAACTGGGAAGAGTTATCGGAATAGGCGGGTCACATGGGAGCTGGCAGGGAAGTGGCCTGTAATGGGAACAGGCTAAGATAAAGAGGGTCAGTGACCTCTCTTTTGAATCTTTGCATGGACTCGCCCATTCTCCATAGACAAGATGGGAACCTGTCCTGGACCCCATCAGCCAACCAAGCAACCAGCTCACATAAATGTAAAGCACACGACTTGAAGCAAAAGTCAGAAGCTCTAGAGTTAGCTTAGCATCTGATCTATTCAGCTAGGTGTCGGCTGCTTATTAATCTTTCACCACATCAGACTGGATGTTATCAAAAACCTTTTGATTTTGCTGACATTTATTTTCTCTAGTGATAACAGTTTGTATTTATCAAGAGCCTGTAGCATGGCGGGCACTCTCCTTCCTGGTTTATTATTATTGTACCTCACTGTATAAGCACCATATCAGAATTCACACTCCTCTCTCACGTCAGTGTTTTCTTCTCACTTTAACAGGTCTGACCCAGGCAAGACTGAGTATCAGTTTCTCAACTGTGTGTATATCGGAATAATATATCTGCCCATCCTTCATTCCAGGCCTTTTTTCCTGCTCCCTGGGGTCATATTCACTAATAAGCTACACATAACCAACTCTTATCTCAAACTAGGGTTTCAGAGGAACCTAGGCTGAGACCACAATAAAATGAGAATCTCTGCATGTATTTTTTAGATGCCGAATGTTCAGATAGAGTATCTCACTTGCTCAAGGATGATGTAAATGACGGACCTGGATGGAGTTCAAGTCTTTCCCCTCATTGCCTTGCACTGTCGTGGTTCCACGGGGCCCTGTGCAGTGTCTAGTCACTGACCTAGTTAGGAGCTGGCCCAGGAAATGCGACTAGGTAGATATAACACAAACCAGATAGATCATCAAATGTTCTTCACACTTTAGAGTGAGGCAGAAAGAACTGCTTCACATTAAAGAGGACTTTTGGCTTCTGAGACAGGCAAATGCCAAAATGTGTTTGTCTTTACTTACATTCTAAAAATACAGAGTCATGAATTAAGCAATGGGTGAAAATGCCTCAGATTTCCTGTTTACAAAAAAAAAAAAAATCATGGAAACCAATGCATTCATTTTGCCTCTCTTTGAGGTCACATCAGAAGGACCTATTTAAACCACTGCCGTTGTGGAATTTTATTCCCACGCTAATGTCAGTGAGCATCAATGGACTGGCATACTTTCTCAGCATTTTCCTCTGTCTTTCACAGTTATTGGTCTAGCTTGGACAGTGGTATTAGGAAAAATACTAGAAACACAAAGCCTTAAAAACTGATTCAAAATAAATGTCCTGTGAGGAAAATAGGGTTGTCACCACCACACTGTTCTTGAGTCTGCCTGTCACCTATATAGGGACAGCCTTAAGACAGGCTCGAGAGGACAGCTACATCCAGGAGGTGAGAAGAAAGCTGAAGTACCTGAGGATGTGTTAAGAAGGAGACCACAGAAGCCATTGCCAGGGACGCAGTGACCATCCACTCACTGCTAAGCCTGCCCACCTTCTGGGTTCCAGTTCAGAGAGAATAACATTTTCTTTCCCCTCTTCCTATCTCTTTTTCCCAAAGCAAACTGATCCAAGCCCTAAGCTGGTTTGTCCTGCCACTGGCCCTTTTTTCTTCTTTTCTCTGAAGCCCTCCCACTCCGGAGCAGGTGCTTTCAGACTTCCATTGCCCAGCCTGTGTGGGCTCCTGACCTCCCACCCACAAAGCCTTCATTCTCTCCTCCACTGTTGCTGGCAGCTGCTGAGATCCACAACTCACCTTCCCTGCTGTTTCTCTCAAACTCCAATAAAATGGTCCTCAAGTTTCTGAGTCTGTTTAAAAATTCTTTTCCTACATGATGAAGAACATGCCAAAAGGACCCATGTTCCCCAGTGCCAGGGGCATAAGGTACCGTAAATACAGTTCAGGGGAGAACAGACAGGAAAGAGAGAAGAGGAAATACAATCAACGTGTGCTGTCCTAATAAAGTGGGTGGTTTCTGAGCCCAGGAACAGGCAATGGCTGCCACCAGCATAAATTCACACTGAGGGTTTGTTGTTTGGTGTGAAATGTTCTGCTAGGGACATCCTTTCTAGCAAGGAATTTTAATTTTATCCACCTAAAATTATGTTTGACAATAAAACCTAATAAAGGAAGGAAGCAAGGAAGCCAGCAGTGGGCCAAAAGGATAGCCTTATCCAAGGAGAGTCTTACCTCAAAGTCACTTAAGTAGGAGGAGGATGATTTCTGTTTCTGACTCCATTACCCATGAATGCCTCCTTCTTTCTGACTAACTGCAATTTCTGTACTTTCTTTTTATTTATTTTCCTATTATGTGCCAGCTTGGACATCTCGTGCGATCTGGGCACTGTATGCCCCTCTTGAAGAAAGCACTTTATACGGCATGCTTACAGTACCTGACTACCTTGAGTGGCCACTTGTGAAGAAAATCCTACTCTAAGTACCAGTCACCAGCAGTACGGAAAGAAAAAGTCCCGTTTTCCTTTACTCAAGGCACAGGGATGTAGGAAGAAGGAAAAGTCTCTGAACAGTTTTAGCATGTTCAAGCGTTATTATTACTTTGTGTGTGTGAAAGTAAGACTTTATAATGTATGTGCCCCTGACCCCCTGCACCCCACCCCCTTCCTGCCCTGGGACTTTTTACAGCTCTCCAGATGTTCCTCTGGGTAATTATTTTTAAATAAACAAAAATTAATGGATATTTTTTAAAAGTTTAATAATAATTCTTTTTTTTAAAAAAGATTTATTTACTTACTATGTATACAATGTTCTGTCTGCATATACACCTGCATGCCAGAAGGAGGCACCAGATCTCATTATAGATGGTTGTGAGCCACCATGCAGTTGCTGGGAATTGAACTCAGAACCTCTGGAAGAGCAGCCAGTGCCCTTAACCACTGAGCCACCTCTTCAGCCCCCAATAGTAATTCTTTTTAAATAAAAGAAGAAAGTTGCAATTTTTTCACTTATATAAGGTCACATGAGAGCAATTTCTACAATAATTAATAGTATATGTACTAATAACAGGATGTTCCTTTCTGAGCTGGGCAGAGAGTATAGCTTTGGGGTGTGTGTGTGTGTGTGTGTGTGTGTGTGTGTGTGTGTGTGTATACTGATCACACTGTGGGTCTTTTCCTGTTGTGGTTCCCCTTCCTCAGTACTGCCTATGTAACAAAACTCAGTGGTTATGTAATAACATTACCAACATAAATACTGTTTGAACTTCAGGCCCGAAATGTGATTAAGACAGGACCGCGCTTGCATTCCCTTCCTGTTTTCCTTAAACACAGCCAGACTATGTAATGAAACTCAACCAAATGATATTTTGTACCTTCCTTTTTGTACTTCTGACTTTAAAAAGTACAGTTCAATAGTTTAGCGAAAGTACATTCTTGCTTTACTGAAGAAGCCATCTTACCGCTGTATGTATGAGTTGTTCACGCCGCGATGGTCCAGATCATGGCTCAGAGCAGCAATCAGCAACGCAAGCGTCTCCAGGTCCGTCAACTTGCTCTGCGGGCAAAGGCATCGAAGCAAAGAAAAAAGACAGATAAAGCGTGGAGTGAGTACTTACTCCTGCATTCCAGTGGGGCCACAGACCGCCCTCCAGAAACTCCGTTCTGCAAGCGATTGTGCATATTGTCATTCACACTGAGCTGTCGATCACACAAGGAACTGAGCCACATAAAAAGTTGAAATGCTTCAAAAAGGAATACTCTGGGACTAGTAAGCTGGCTCAGTGGGTAACAGTGCTTGCTAGGCAAGCCTGACAATGTCAGTTCAGTTCTGCTAACGGGCAGTGGCAGGACAGAGTCGAGCTGTCCTCTGGCCTCTACACATGTGCCATGACACATACCCAAACAAACACATACACACACTACATATTTTTTTAAGTAAAAAGAAAGAGAATAATCTGCCCACCCATCGTGAATGTCATGGATCTTACGTAGAATATAACTTTAATATTTTCTTCTTTTGTTTTCTGTAACCATTTGTTTTGCTCTCTGTGATTGGCTGCTATATTGTTAAGGAACCCAGAAAATGTGACTATTAAATAAAATAGTAGAAATGGGATTACTGGGGAGAAAAACGGCTTTCAAGATTTGCACAATTATTTTCAAGCTGCATACTGGTTACTTTGGCATTTATATAATTTACAGCACTATTCCCGTCATCAGTAACGGAATGCAAGTTAAACTGCCATGCGATTCTGTCCTTTGGAACTCCCGGCACTGTCAGCTTTGAAGCATGTGAAAACCATCATCTCATTCTTCATCATGAGAAGCAAGAGTAGCTCTCAGTAGTGATAATCTTAGGACTCTTGCACAGCTTAAAGAACATTTACCCTGATCTTAGAATTTTTCCCATGGAGTAAAACAGCTATGTTATTTTGTACGGCTTCTTGGACAATGACTCCTCCTCTCCTTATTTTCTGTAGTACTGCAATCAAATCCAAGGTTTGACACAGGGCTATTCAAATGTTAGATCAGGAAACCCAACCCAAGCCCAGCCATTTCTTCTAAAATTAGCCACTTAAAATGTGTAACTCATGAAAGTAGGATACTTGGCAGAGAACAATTTACCTTCTTAAAACTGGGAGGCTCTGAATTTAAATCATGCAGCGGCTGCTACATATTTTGCAATATGTACAATATGATACAAACAGAATCACTGACTTGGAATAAACTAGTCAATCCCCTCAGCAGATGGAATTTAAGGACAGAGAAGAAATAGGATTTGGCTGGAAACGGATGCCTTGTGTGAGTGTTTTCTGCACTGGTCTTCCTTTTACCCAGCCTCTGCTCAAGGTACATGAAACAAAACCTGTCTGAAATAGCACTTACAGAGGTGACCGCCTTCCCCTCGGAGTATGACAGACAGCAAGTTTATCGATGACAGCACCTGGTGATTTTTGACTAAGTCTACTAGGGAGCAGCTGACTGTGAATATGAGAAATTTAGTACTTTTCTGTCAGTGTCTTCCTCTGACAGAAATATTTATGTGACCAAGGAGTATTAAACTATAAGATCGGGTACTAGTGGGCTGAGTGTTCTGCTCTGCTAATCTTCAACCAATCATGAGTCTCCATGAGGTGAATTAGTCAACTACCCCAAGTGCACATTAAAAATAATGTGAAAAGAAATGCTGTCAGTTCTAACTAAGCAGGAATCCGAATGGCTCCGCTAAGTACCTGAATCTTGCCTGCTTTCAGAGCGGCGAACATGCACTGGGCCGTGTTAAAGGCATGTCTCCAATTGTGGTAGGCAACGGTCTTCCGATAATTCTTCTTCACACTCAAAATCCATCTGCAAAGAACCTTTAGGAAATGAAGCATAGGAGTGACAGTAAGCGCCACGTTAAGTCATGCGTTTTCTAAGTTCTAGGCACATTGCAGCGTTCACGTTCAATCCTTATAAGTGTGAGGGAGGCGGGCATGGCTAGTCTAATCTTTTTTACAGAGGAAGAAACCAACTGTCCAACAGGTAACCTGCTGGTGGTGGGGGATGGTTGTTCGCAAGGGGTGGGGCCAGACTTCAATCATTACTGTTTCAATCCACAACCTCGCAAGCTCACCCGGTTCACGCAGCAGAAAAGTAGGCGATATCTCAAAGAAGGGCACTTTGCCATGGGCAGGACGCCAACTGTCTTTATGAAAAATATTTCCCCATGTCATCGTCAGAATCCAGTCCTACGTGCGTGAATGTTAGGGACTGCGTTCTGCCCGTGCTCTCATGTTGTGCACGTGTGAAGGTATTTAGTGCATGGATCTAAGGTGGGCTGCAGTTGAGATGTCTAGTTTAAGGCACAGGACTAACTGAAGTTGCAGGTCTCAATGCCCTAACCCTTAGATCTTTACACTCTAGGTTCTGCCTAAGTGTTAGGCAGAGTTGATGCCTGGAAATCAAGAAATCACACTTTGAAGATAATGTATATGTCCTCCTGGGACCCATACGGATTTTTTTTTTTTTTACTTTAAAAGATAGGAATGGGGGGGGGGGGAGGCAAATTGTTCAAGCTAGTATCCCAAATTGGGTTTAATTTAACTTCTTGGTGGACTATTAAATAAAATCCTCAGGGGCCCATGATGTAAGCATGGCGATTCTGTTTGTGTCATCGGTCGGCCTCTCTTAAAATCTAAACGATTTACTGTATTTTTGTGAAAACAAGTATGTGCTTGCCCCGAATGTGACACTGGGGATATTGCAAACACAAAGAACATTGCCTCAGGAATGGAAACAAGAACAGAGGAAAAGGATGCAGCTTTGAAAGGGTCCAACCTTGATTGGCTCTGCGCCCTGAGTAGGGTCTTCTCCATGTTGGTAGAAGCTGCTTAGTCACCGAGGACTTGGCATAATCCCTTTCCTTCTTATGACCTGTCCTTCTAGTTCTTGGTTCTGTTCACAGGGAATTCCCCAGAGAAGAACCCTGGGCTCTCTGAGCTTCCGGCCCTGCGAGCTGCCCATGTGTAAACAGGTCTACATGCCTGCAGTGGATGAATTCCCCCTGAGCTCTGAAATCTCTGTGCAGATTTCCTTACTCTGGACATTTTCGAGCAGTCTGGTGGGAAGATGATGGATCAGCCACTGTGGCAGGATTTTCAATGAAAGCCACATGTTTCACTGATACATTTTGATAGCACGCATTGGCAGCGTGGATAAAACTACTTCTGATTAATTAAAGCAGCAAGAAAAACAAATTGGGAAAACTGGAAATTCGGTGTCTGAGCATATCTTCACTGATTGAAAACTTAAAAATGTTATTACATTTGTATACATATCCTGCAGTTAAACCAATGGCTGAAGTCACTCGAGTGGAATTTGGTAAAACATATCAGGCTTGGAGCGCTTTAAGAATGGGCCCCACCATCACAGGATACATTGGACCCAACCTCCTGAGTCTCAGACGGAGGGGAATGTATGGCGATTGCTCCCACTTAGGATCTGAAACAGGGTTCAGGTTAATTATCGGTAGAGAGGCTTGGTCAGTGATTGATGACACCCTCTGATAAGGAAGGGAGATAGTCTCAAGAGGATAGCTACATCCAGGAGGTGAGAAGAAAGCTGAAGTACCTGAGGATGTGTTAAGAACGAGACCACAGAAGCCATTGCCAGGGACGCAGTGACCATCAACTCACTGCTAAGCCTGCCCACCTTCTGGGTTCCAGTTCACAGAGAATAACATTTTCTTTCCCCTCTTCCTATCTCCTTTTCCCAAAGCAAACTGGTCCAAGCCCTAAGCTGGTTTGTCCTGCCACTGGCCCTTTTTTCTTCTTTTCTCTGAAGCCCTCCCACTCTGGAGCAGGTGCTTTCAGACTTCCATTGCCCAGCCTGTGTGGGCTCCTGACCTCCCACCCACAAAGCCTTCATTCTCTCCTCCACTGTTGCTGGCAGCTGCTGAGATCCACAACTCACCTTCCCTGCTGTTTCTCTCAAACTCCAATAAAATGGTCCTCAAGTTTCTGAGTCTGTTTAAAAATTCTTTTCCTACATGATGAAGAACATGCCAAAAGGACCCATGTTCCCCAGTGCCAGGGGCATAAGGTACTGTAAATACAGTTCAGGGGAGAACAGACAGGAAGGAGAGAAGAGGAAATACAATCAACATGTGCTGTCCTAATAAAGTGAGCGTTCTCTGAGCCCAGGAACAGGCAATGGCTGCCACCAGCATAAATTCACACTGAGGGTTTTTTGTTTGCTGTGAAATGTCTTGGTAGGAGCATCTTCTCTAGCAAGGAATTTTAATTTTATCCACCTAAAACTATGTTTGACAATAAAACCTGAAATAAAGAGAAGACTAGATGTTGGGGCGTGAGATCCAACCAGAATAATTCTAATGGCCAAGTTGATGCTGCCCAGAATAAATGTAAACAATTATTTTCTAAATCTAAATCAGCCCTCGGAGTGCCGATATTCCATAAAATTCCCCCACCTTGTGGAAGTTTTATGTAAAAGAAAACTTCCCTTTAAAAATTCCTCCACCTTGTATACAACTTTTCTGCGAATATTTTAATCTCATCCAACTGGTAAAACTTCTGTTTATGCAAAGGGTCCCAGCACTCATGGGCCTCTGTGATCTGGAGCAACCCACTGCTTCGTTCATTTCATTTACCCTGATTCTTCTGAGCCTGGCCAATCTCAAAGACCTGAAGCCAGAACCTGGGCAGTGGGGAAAATGCAGTCACATCTGCATGAGAATGAAAAGGAAATGAACTTCCTGCCCCATGTGCTTGCTAGCCCAGTCTGACCACAGTGTTCCTTTTTCTTTTTCTTTTTTTTTACAAAAAGAACTTGCCCTGCCTGGCTACTTTACTTTGTTCATGGGTTCCTTTGTGTGACACTGGCATTATCTATTTTTTTGTTTTTAACATTCAGATAGGGTTATAGAAAAAGAAAAGGAAAGTAGGTGATCTAGACGGGAAATATTTTCCTGTGGGTAAGAATCCAAGGGAATGATTGCTAGAGAAACTCAGTATCTGCATTGCACAATCCTCAGCTGCTACCTCTAAGCCAAGCAAAAAAAGTAAATCAACACTCAGAGTCTTACAGAAAGAATCGCATTCCTGTGCTGCAGCCAAGCCCTTGGAACAGACATCACTAGTTACAGATGTGGATGCTCTGGGACACCTGGATCTGATCAAGGTATTAAGAAGTAAAACTGTGACTCGAATTTAGGGCTCCAGCTCCAGATGTGAACTTACCACATTCACGGAGCAGATGTTCAAAGTGAGTCCTGTCTTGTACATGGTGATTTAGCATAGTCAAACTTGGCCTAGAGGTGGGCTGGTTGACATGCTCTCTATATGTATGGTTTAGGCAGACTACTAACAGGCAAGGAATACACAGATGCTCATGTATTTCACATGGACTCCAGGGGGCGAGGAAACTGAGAATGCGGGAGAAAAACTGCCAAAGTGACTGTACGCCGATCCCAGAGAAAACTATGATGGAAGTCCATGCTGGCTTGGTTTTTCTTCATCTGTGAATGGGATTCATTCGTGAGAGCTTGTTGGAATAATTAAGCAATGTGATATCCCTTAACTAACACTCAGACATGAGTGACACATTGTTAGCCTATTTGTATTATTGCTTGGTTTTCATCCAAAAAAAAAAAATGGTTACATTTAAGAAATAATTGGATTAGGGTCTCTGGGAACATACATGACACTCTGTTAACCTTAGTTATATTCACCCTGAGTTTTCTTTCCGTACTGTGGGACCTTTGAGAACAGGGTCAGCTCACCACTGGGACACAGAACATGTGCATGGCTTTTCATTGTGTGGATTAACGGAAGGCTAGGTAGTCTTAGAAAAGCCTTGAAGACATACAACTTTTTGGATAGGGAATCTGCATTTGGAGACGGGTTCAAAAGGGTCTCATTTCTGCTCGACTGAGATGATTTCGTTTGAGTGGTCCGGACTCACAGCAGACACCTATGGCCCGGTCCCTTCTACAGTGCTACCACGTTGTACCCTGGCAATGACATCAAGTTACTTCCCTGCTTCGGACTCCTCAGTGAGTCACCACTGTTGCCAGGCGGAGAGCCGGTTCCCTTTGACGGCTTACATGTTCTGCTGCTCCCCTTTCCAGGTGCTCCGTGGCCACCCTCCCCGCCACCCTCCCCTCCCCCCTCCCCTCCATCTGTGTTCCACCCAGTACCTCCTGCCACCTGCTCTTGCACTATTGCTGTCGCTTTAGGTAAAACTCTCCTGTATCAACCTGGTGCTTGATGCATGGTGGGAATAAAAAAAATAATGTATTTTTAATGACTGACGGTTTATCTTAGGCTACGGTATATTAACCATTAAAGCCGAAAACCCCCTATTGCATGCTAGTAGTCACATCCAATTTTCTGTCTTACATACATGTGAGTACACACACACACACACACACACACACACACACACACACACACACACTACTGCCTTCCTACCTCATGTTTCATCTGGAAGTTCTGTACAAGGTTGAGGTCAGTGAACATCCGAATCGTACACAGTGCTGTTTCCAAATCAGACAGCTCAAAGTCACTGAAGCTGAAGTCAGTAATTTTAAGGGTTTGGGCAGATGGTACCACAGCAGCCTTAAAGAAGAGAAGGGAAATGAAACAAAGCCATAAATTAAGATAGCACTTACTCATAATGCTTTCTTACTTTCCTAGAGGGAAACAGAATATCTAGTTTATTTTATTTTTTCCTTTCAGTATTGCTACATTTTGGGTCTGGGATGTTCCGACAAGCGGCCTTATGTTAAAAGCTTGTTCTCCAGCCTAGTGGTATTGGGATGTCTCAGTTAGGGTGTCTATTGCCTTGTTAAAACACCATGACCAAAAGCAACTTGGGGTGGAAAAGGTATATTACATCTTACAACTTGTAGTCCATCATCTGTGGAAATCACGTGGCAAGAACTGACGCAGAGCCATGGAGGAGTGCAGCTCATTGGTTAGATCTCTACGGCTTGCTTAACCTTCTTCTTATAGCACCCAGAACCACCAGCTCAGGGATGACACTACCTGCCGTGAGGTGTAACCTGCCACATCAATCATCAATCAAGAAAATGCACCAAGAGCTTGTCCACATGCCAATCTGGTGGAGGCATTTTTTTTTTTTCCAATTGAGGTTCCCTCTAGCTTGTGTCAAGTTTATATAACACTAGCCAGCACACGGTGGAAGAGTTCAGTGGTGGAGCCCAGGGCGTGAAAGTTAGATTACTGGAAGTATGCCCTAGAATGGGAGATTCTGGAGCCGCCTTTTCCTCTTTTATTTCCTGAATGCCATGGAACAAGCAGCTTTCTCTGTCAGGCTTCTCCCATAACGCACTGTGTCAATCCCAGGCCCCAAAGCAGGGAAGGCAACTTGATCACGTACCACAAACTCTGAATTCATAAGCTCACATAAGTTTCCTCTTTTTCAGGTGGTTATCTCAGGTATTTTGTCAAGCAATGGCGACGAACAATATACTAGAATCTTTATCACAGGATCCCCCTACACTTCTTTTTTCATTACTTTATTTACTCACTTTACAGCCTCATTGCAGCCCCTCTTCGAACCCCAGTCCCATCTTCGAACTCCCCTCCTTTTCTTCT
This sequence comes from Psammomys obesus, assembly GCF_907164565.1. Lineage (NCBI taxonomy): Eukaryota > Metazoa > Chordata > Mammalia > Rodentia > Muridae > Psammomys > Psammomys obesus. The sequence goes on along the minus strand of NW_026596095.1, from coordinate 10,633,070 downwards.
CAGAGTACCAACCCAGCCTGGCTCATCAAGTCACGGCAGGGCTAAGCACATCATCTCCCTGTGAAGCCTGACAAGGCAGCCCAGCTAGGGAAAGGGATCCAAAGGCACTCAACAGAGGCAGAGACAGCCCCTACTCCCATTGTTAGGGGACCCACATGAGGACCAAGCTGTACAATGGCGACATATGTGTAGAGGGCCCCCCCTACACTTTTTAAACTGAGTCACATGAGGTTAACATGACTCTAGATAGGTGAAAAAGAGAAGAGGCTTGCCGCCATGAGATTGTACTTCAAACAGGAAGCAGTAAAGGGCCCCAGCAATCTGGCTCTTTTATACCTCTCTGGTCTTATTCATTTGACAGAGGAATTGTCTGGAACTATTCCACCACTGGAAGTCAAGCGGTAAGCAAAGTAAAGATAACAGTCCAAGCAATTTATGTTTCAGTCATACAAAACCTTATGTATACCCTGCTTCCATTTCTCTAGCCATATTAACTTAAGCACAAAGGGGTCAGGTAAGGGATGGAGCTGGGTTTCCATGACACCATGCTGCCTAGTTCAGATCTGACCTCATTGCTACTCTGTAGAGTCTACCATGTAGACTAAAGGGTATTCTTCTAATCTTGAGCATGACAATCACCTACACTGCTTTTTTTTTTTTTTAATTTAGTTCATTACAGGTGGCTTTGGGAAGCTGGTTTTGTTAGTATTTTGGAAGGGGTGGGTGTTTGTTGTTTGTTTATTTATTTTTAGTAGAAATCACTGGCTTTGGTTTTATAGTCATTTATTTGTAAGCAAGCTTCTTGATTGGCTTCAGAGATACCTTGCTCCTTTTCATCAATCTCTCCTCCTTTATACCATCTGCTCCTGTGAGCACCTACTGTTTAATTGATAAATTCCTCTAGGACAGAGTTACAATCTAAGTAGGACTAAGTGCCCCTGGTGCTAGCCTCTCCTTGGGAACACCTGTTAAATGTCACCAATGACTGGAACTTACTTTCATGTTTCCTATGCTTTTCTATGTATTAGCATAACTACTTATTAAGAGTAAATGGGAGGGTATTAAAATCTTATTCTCTTTGCTAACCTGACTTAATGACTTTCATTTTACTTAAAGATGGGCTACCTGTGAAGATCAGGCTAGCCTGCAACTCATGATCTTCCTGCCTTAGCCTTGCCAGTATTGGCTGCATGCACTAAGGTTCTGCCTGTGCTGCATTCTAACCTTGTCAAAAAAAATCACCTAATTTGTTATGCTGTTTACATATTAGGAAAATTAGCAACAGCAACAACAGCATGATCTTGAACTTCTTCTAGAGTATAAATGAAAGAATAACTGGTGAAGGCTCAGGGACCCTGGCAGCCTCAGTGCTCTGAGGCTCCTCCTGTATTCTTGCTGAAGCTCATTTGTACTTGAACTTGTATGAACCCCACTCCTCTACCCATAGACCATATACTCTAAGAGCATGCAAGTAAGTGTTATTAAGTGCATTGGCCTGAATAGGCCAGGAGTAACTTGATACTAATAAATAAACCTTATTTATTAGAAAAGAAATATTAAGAGTGGAAACAGTTGCCAAACCCCATAGGTTTCTTAGATGGCACTGTCCTATCTTCCCTTCAACGTTCCTAAACTAAAGCCGTCAAAATATTAAAACCTCCCAGTGCTACTGAGAGCTCTATGACATCTGTGCCTCTGAAGCTATTTCTCCTGCTCATGGTGGCTGTCACGTTTCACCTCACATACACCAGACTTGTTCCATTCTGCATGACTCTTTTCCCAAAGACAAAAATTCACAAGAAAAATGCACTCTATGAAGCCAGTCCCATGGACTTATGTGTGGGCTGAAATAGGGAAGACAATGGAAAATGTTTAGAAAAAGGTCTCATTGTTTACAGTGACTTCCAGCCTCAAAGATGGAGCAAGTCCAGTCGGGGAGGAAACAGGTAACAGCTGCTCTCCTCAAGTACATTCACTAGACGAGAGAACAGATGTTTCACGCTCAGAGCATCATTTTTCTTACGTTTTCCTTCTTTTCTTCCTCAAAGTATGGTCTGCAAGCTGTGGAAAGATGGCCCACACAGCCCAGGCCTCTCCATTGTGTATGGATTTTCTGCCCCTCACATTGAGAGAAAAGCAGTGTCCTTTCCTCCTTCACTCACAGCCACACTGCTCAAGCAAACTTCACGAACTGGAACATCAGGGACACACAAACGTTTTCTGTGACAGCCTTGTTGTAAATGATATGAGCTTCAGAACTTGGATTAGTCATTAATGAGGCATAAGAAAGTCAGAAATCCCTTAAAACCTTTCTTCTTTACCAGCACATAAAATACCAACTTTCTACTTGTTTTCCTTATCATTTCAGAAGGTAAAATATTCTACATTTGCCTAACAGCAGAGACTGAAATGTGTGGTATTTGAGGGTATGGCAGTCAGGTACAATTCTAGATTCCCAGAGCTTTTGGTCATAGCTGTTTGAGTTTAGAATTTAGAAAGTGAGAAGCCATCCAGGGAAACTGCAGATCTTCACCTGTTTTCCTATGATCCCAGTTCTCTATAGCAGACCACCTGCTGTAGCCTCCCTTCCCTCCCTGTCTCCCCACTCCCATCTTCCAACCTTTCTTCCCCCCAACTCATCTTCTTATCCCAGGCCCCAACCCCAGCAGGCTTTTCCTGGGAACCCACCAGCCAAGCTTGCTAGAGAAGCAAGTAGGGCAGCAAAGGAGGTAGGCAAGCTTCAGATCTCTACACTCCCTACTCTTCTCTGAATCTAATCCCCTAGTCCCATGCCCAGCTCTGTGGCAGAGCTGGTCTCTACTCACTCTCTGAACCCATTCCCTGGAATCTAAGGTGATCCTGGAGGAACACCATGCTTTCCTTTTTCTCATGAACCCCTTCAGCCTCCTCTTCCTAGTCCATCCCCAATCCAAAGTGTGAGCTCCCAAACACACATTTTGCCACGAACCTCCAGTGGCCACACCTATCCAGATCCCAGAAGAATTCCTTATCAGGTAACACACAGCCACCACAGTTTCCTAAGAACCAAAGCAAGCAACAGAAACCAAGAAACCCACCCAACAAAGACAAGAGCAAATATCAGATCATCCCAAACCCAGATACCAGAACAAAGCAGAAAAGCACAATCAATACCAGCAAGGACAATGTTTCCACTAGGGGCCAGCAACTTTACCACACTAGACTGAAACACAAGACAAAGATCTTAAAACAGCCCTTATAAATATGATACAGGTCCTTAAGGAGGAAATTAATAAATCCCTTAAAGAAATCTATGAAAACACAAACAGTGAAATTTAATAAATAAAAACAGTTCAAGACCTGAAATTAGAAACAGAATCAATAAAAAAACAAACACACAAAAGCGCAAATTGAGGAAAATATGGAAATGAAAACCTTAGGAATTCAAGCCTCAAAGACCAGATGTACCAACAGAATAAAAGAACTGGAAGAGAGAATCACAGGCATTGAAGATACAATAAAAGAAATGGATATTTTCGGCAAAGAAACTGCGCACATATGAAAAATCCATGTACAAAACACTCAGGAAATATGGGACTCTGTGAAAAGACCAAATCTAATAACAATAGGAATAGAAAAACCCAGGTCAAAGGACCAGAAAATATTTTCAACAAAATCATAGAAGAAAATTTCCCTAATCTAAAGAAGTATTGAGGTGCAAGAAGCATATAGAACACAAATATACTGGACAAAGAAAGAAACTCCCCTTGGCACATAATAATTAAAACACTAAACATACAGAACAATGAAAGAATATGTAAAGCTGCCAGAGAAAGAGACCAACTAACTTACATAACACCTGACTTCTCACTGGAGACTCTGAAAGCCAGAAGGACCTGGACAGATGTTCTGCTGACTCAAAGAGACCACAGATGGCAGCCCAGAATAACATACCCAGTTAAATGCTCAGTGACAAAAGATGGAGAAAATGAGACATTCCATGACAAAAACCAAAGATAAGCAATATCTATCTACAAATTCAAAAGAAATTAACCATGCTCAGATCAGCAAACAGAATGAAAGGGAAAAAAATGGTCTATTCTTCTGCTACATCCAAGAAACACACCTTAATATCAAGGATTAATATTACTTCAGGGTAAAAAGATATTCCAAGTGGGCCTAAGAAGCAAGTTGGTTTGGTTATTTCAATATCTGACAAAATAGACTTCAAACCAAAGCTAATCAGAAGAAATAGGAAAGAACATTACCCAGGAAAGGACTTAGACATCTAAGGAAAAAATCTCTCAAGAAGACATTGCAATTCTTAACATCTAGGCACCAAACACAAGGTCACCCAAACTGGCAAGAGAAGCACTATTACAGCTTAAATCACAAATTGACCCTCAAGTGTATGTGTGTGTGAGAGGGGGATGAAGGAGGGAATATAGGGAGAGACAGGTGATTAAGGGCCTTTGAGTGGTATATCCAAACCTAGTATGGTAGAAGCTTCATACATACACACACACACACACACACGAAGACGATATAAATGAAATCGAATAACGAAGAGACAAAGCTGCAAACGGACATGCCTTGCCACCAAATGAAGCTTCCAGTAATGGAACTGGGTTATAGTCAATTGAGTTGTTGGTCAAAGAGATCCCATGGGAATCCCAAAAAAACACAGTTTATTGTCAAGAATATAGATGGCTCTCCACAAACTGACAGCAAGGCTCTTCTCTCCTAGAGACGACATCTGCAAAAGTCACTGAACATGGAGAAGTCAGGCTGGTGCCTCCCTAGAGCTCTACCTCTCCATGCTAGCATGTGTGATACAGGAAGGTACTCTGCAGGCTACCGAAGGAGAAATGTAAACACAGAGCTGCTGCACTAGAAAAGCCAGGTGTGGACCCTGGCCATCTATGTGCTGCGATGAGCAAACACACGGCAAAAATCTGTGTAATTTGGGGAATTGATGAGTGACACAGGCACCTGGGTAGCTGGAGCTGGAAAAGAATTTTTATTTGGTTTTCAGAAAGCTAGAATTGAAATCAGTTGCTGAATTTCAACCAATTTAAATAAATTACTAGACCTACCAAAGATGTAACCCTACATTTCGCAGTGCAGCTGCTAGACATCTATTTTCCAAACGGAACAACAGATGGTTCCGAACAATATGCAGTGTAGCAATTTCCAGCTATTCGCAGCATTTTTTTCTCTAAAATTATATGCGTAATTGAGAAAACCAAGTTCAGACTTTTGTGAAAGACTCTACTATTTCTGAAGTGTCAAACAGAGTTTAAGGCTCCAGTGATCTGTTTAGCACTGTCTTTAGAAGTGGCTCATTGGATTTATTTAGATGGCAGGGTGTAACTTTGCCTTTACTTTAGCCTTAAGTAATAACTTGCAGGGCTTCAAAGTACAAAGCCGTTTCCTACTCACAGCGTACAATGTAACTGAAAACCAGTTCTTGTTGGTGGACTTGGCAAATGCGTCAATTAACCTGAGTAACGCAGCTCATACCTACACTGCTAGGACTTGGGAAGTTGAGGCAAGTCGAATGTCAGGAGTTCAGGTAAGTTCCAGGCCAGTCTGGGCTACAGTGTGAGAGGCTGCCTCCTGTCTCAAATAAAAATTAAAAAAAAATTTTTTTTAAAGTCAGTTAAGCCGAAGGCAAATGATACTTTAAATCCAATACCTCTGTAAACTTTCTGTGCCCTTTCAGATAAAGTTACTAATGACTCTTTTGCTGTCCTGGCTGGATGACTCATGGTGCCCACTCAAAAAGTAACTTAGAACATCTCCACGGCCTCTAATGGCCTTTTAACTCCTCTGTTCAGTTCTCTGCAAGGAAGCATGAGCTTCTATCTCACTCCCTCTACCCCATGCCATGTGAACTTGAAGTTCTTTGACTTCTCTAGGCACCGGGATGGTCTTCACCGCACGGCTGGGGTTTCCATGAGAGATAAAGCAGAGGAACATCCTCTTCTGGCAAGCTATGGTGCAGACAACAGTGGAAGAGAATTTCTATGATCCGTTCACACTTTCCATTCTGTCCACCTGCCATTCTAGCCTCAGAGAGACCTAGCTATGTCACAGCAACAAACCTAAAATGAAAACCTTGCAAGCGTGATGAAGTGTAAGTGCCTCATACTGACATGTACCAAAGCATTCTCAGCCAAGACCCAGAATGCCTGGCATGTGTACTCATGTGTCTTTGCTCTCCTCTCACAGTGTACCAAATAACGGCATGACTCCACTGAGCAACCTCATCCGATCCCAATTTCAGACACCCTGCCATAAACCATACGGTCAGAACTCATATCTCTCTGTTCTTGCCAGCGCGGAGCTGGTTAGTGGTAGCAACCAACCACCTGTAGTCACCCCTTTCCGTCTCCCCAGTATATGAAAACTAAGTTAATTTCGGTGAAAGGAAGATGTAGACTTTGTAACAACCACTGTGGGTGAAAAAGAATCAGCATAATGGAGTAGTATGACAAAGTCGACAAGAATCAGTGGTGCTTGGTAATATCGGTGACTTCGTACCCTAGCAGGAAGTCGATCAACATAAATACATAATTTGTGTCCATCTAAAGATTTATCATGAGTGAAAGCACTTTTTAGGCGGCTGTAGTCAGTGAGTCTTCAAAAAAAAGAATTACCGCTAAAGCCTGCAGCTCTCTGGTCTCCTCCTCTGCTGCTGATGCATGATAGGACAGGACCTGTGGGTAAGAGGAGAGCCCAGGTTACCCAGGAGGGACCGCCGATGCACACAGAACATCTGACTAGAACACTGTTCCACCGTCCTAGAGAGGTAACTGGGCTCTCCTGCCTGCCACTGCTCCTTTGTGGCACTCATCAACACAGCAAAAATTCCATCGGGGGGGGGGGGGGGTCCATTGCATGCTTCTAAAGTTATGCTCCTTGATTTCAAAGAGACTCCTGAAACTTTCATTCTGTCGCCCTTGATATAACAAACACATTATTTCTACACCGCTTTAGAAGTGATCACTGGCCCAAAGGTGGCAGTTTATTTTGAACTGCCTTTCAGAAATGTACTTGTGTACAGAGTAGGGTAATAAAACTCTAGCCTGGATAGACATATTTAAATTGTTATTTAGGGGGGGGGAAAGGTGGTTTAGAAATGGCTTTGGGGTAATAACTATTAAATTCATCCAGAAATTGCTTGCTGGAATATACAGGTTTAATGGTGCCTTTAGAGTCTCCAGGTAATGGGCAGAGTAAGTAAAGCTATCAACAGTAGTCGAGGTCTCTGTGGCTTTTAAGCTCATGGGGGGAACCAGGACCCAGGGCTCTCTTACAGTCAGGCTTACTTTAAACCTCCTAACTTGAGATAAGAACCATAATTCTCATTTTCAGCAATGGTAACTTCTAAGGAACGAGGGACTACTTTAGACCAAAGACAACTTTTAAACCAAAGATGTGGTGGTACTGAAAGGTTTATTTTGTACTTAAATTAAAAAAAAAAAAGTAATGTTCCATTTGAGGGGGCAACAATAATTACAGTCTCTCCAGAAAACCAGCTGGGTCAGCAGATTCAGAAGCAGGTTCAGATTCTGAACCGCCAGTTTGAAAGAGACAACTTTTCTGTCTCTTGCTGATTTCCTACATTTATTTTTCCTTTCCTGGCTTTCAATTCTCTAAGACTGGTAGGAGATTTAAACAAAGAAAAAAAAAGAAAAAAAAAAGCTTTCTTTACAGGTATCCTCATGGAAATTCGCAAGAGGGAACGAGACAGACTCAAGGATGCTGGGCGTCTGCGTGAATGAAGGGCAGAAGGCAAACACAGCTTTACGCAGAAAAGGCCAGGGATGGACCAGAGCCTTAGTTTGGTTATAATGAGCCTTGGCAAGAGTCTAAATATTTGGAATCTACTTTCTTTAGCTTTTAAATAAGTGTGTGTGTATCACCATGAGAGTTTCATGTTTTCCTAGGGGCTTCAAAGCCACAGCACACACATACACACATACTGTGTTGGGAAGAAAAGGAAAAGCTGGGTGTGTAAGTGAGCAGATCAAATCGCACAGGCTTCATCCCACCTCTAACGTCACCATTTGCTTGGCCATGGCTCTCTCCACCGCTTCATACATCTGTGTGTTCTGGATCCCCAAGCCACAGAAGATGACAAAAGCTTCCAGGAACTGTTCATCATTTTGGTTGAAAGGTTTAATCTTGCCAGTATTCTCCTCCATCTTATTGACAAGTTGGCAAACCCCTATAGCAATCCGAGAGATTAAGCAGATATGATTGTCAGTCACCATAGCTCCGATCAACCTTAATATTCACACCCGAAGATTGTCTTACAGTTCTCTCTTAGAAATGCCCGGCATCTCCCAGCAAGAACATGGACCTCTGTAAACAAATCTAGAAAAGCAACCCTGATTAATTTTCATGAGCATTAGTTTCACACAGCTTGAATGTATATTGTCTATGATTTAAAAAAAAAAATCCTAGAGAACTATTTTCTTCCAGATTGGTCATGAATTTTAGATCAGTTGAGTCCCCAAAGACAATTTGTCCTTTGGAAACTAATTGGATTTTTGTACATGTGCCAAGAGAACAGTTTTGATGCAGATCAGAGATTTGGGCCACACAGTTTGCCTTCCTTTACTGAGAAATCATTGTTTTAAAGGACAATTACATACATAATAGAATGCAGAAAATAGGCAAATCACACAGGCAGCTTCAAATTTCAAATACATACTCAAGTATCCAAGATAATCAAATGTGAAGACATAAACACAGATACAATGACTATTTTAGATATAAAAATCAGATTTAGTCCCTAAAGAATATCTGAATCTCTGCTTATAGGTCAGTCGCACTGTTGGTTCAGAATGGAGAATTAACGTAATGCCATGATAAATCTTTGCTCAGCTGGTGTTGCTATGGGATTCAGTGTCTACAGAATGAGGTCTGCACGCAAGGAGTTGAAATACACAGTTCAACACTGAGTAAAATATATTGTTAACTTTTGTCACTAAATACAAGTCTTTCTCTATGTGCCCCCTGGGGTAGTCACTGTGCTGGGTACTGGTCCTTGAGTGTCCTTGTGACGGTGGCAGGACCATTACAGGAAGGAGGAAAAGGTTGTTGCATTTACTCACAGCACACAGCAGTCACAAAGTCAATCTCTGCCTTGGCCTAGCTTCCTTCACTGCACATGCGCATTCACATGCCACACGCACACAGGACCCCGAGCACCCACACACGGCCTACCTGGGGCCAGCATGGCAGCCCAGTGCTCTCCTGCCTATCTCCCAGGGGACCCCTACATCCCCTTCACAAAGAGGCCCTTGGTCCCCGGCTTGCACACTGGGCAGGCACCGCTCTTCCCGTGTTAGCAGTAACACTTGCTGACTAACGGCAGATTCCACTTATGTTTCTTTCTTGGCTTCAACTATGTTGGGTTTAGCGATCCCCTCCCCACAACCTCACTTTCTCAGCTAACAGAACCCTGGCAGACAGTAAGAATTTAAGAAAAAAAAAATGTTGAGCTAATGAAAAGATGCAGGACCCCAGCTCTGACCCAAGGCACTTTTCCCACGGAGATTATATCAACTATTAGCTCTTATTTTTCCTGGAGCACAAAAGATTTTCATGGACATCTGATTACACATTAATTCCTTTTGTCACCATGGTTGCACGCTCTCTTTATTTGCACGCTGCAAATGATCTGGACTCTGCTTTTCATTTTTGTTTGCCTATGCAGTTCTGGCATCTACAGGCTTTCCTGTCTGCATTAGTGCTGCGGGGAGCACCTTTCCAACACTCTCCTATTATAAAGGAAAAGCTCAGACATGATATAAAGAATGTGGACATGGCAAGCAAAAAACCATGCATTAAGATGGCCCTCAGCATTCGTTGTCCTAACAACACATATCCCATATTTGGTAAAAACACAAGGACTATGTCTTCTCCTCGTTGTGGCTCCTCACGTTATAACTATGGGACTGTTTATGTAGGCTCTGGCTGTCTCCCAATTGGAATTTTCCTGCGAGTCATGTGTTTCATGCTCTTACTCTCAGAGCACAGTGGAAGTGCCTTTCAGGTTTCATAGAAGCTATCTTGTACATGGTGGTCCGAGCTCAGAAACAAGATTTTCAGATTGCCTCTTGACAGTTCCTGCAGGCGTCCAATGAAAAGTGTGACAGAGGGCTCAGGATGTGCACGACGGGGAATTTGCTAAGCTCTGCCCTAATTAAGTCTTCTGCGTAGTGATTCAGACCTGTCCTGGCTAAAATTCACTGAACAAATATGTGAAGAGGTGTTAATGGATTTGGAGATGCAGTCGGTGGTAGACTGATGGCCTAATATATGCAAAGCTCTAGGCAAAAGAAAAAAAAAGGAGTGTTGAATTCTAACTCTGGAATTGCTCACAGATCACTTCAATGGAATGCCGAGTCCTCTGTAACTGTAGCCCTTCGTGGAACTTATAAAATGCCTCTGTTACAAGCCACCACCCCAGGTGCAGCAATATAGAATTAAGCTCCAGGGCACAAAAAGGATACTGAAGACAAACAGCCATTTAAACAGATAATTCAATTCTCTCTTGAAAGTGGGCTGGGCAGCATTCATGCTTATTCCCCTGATCTCATTAAATCCTTCAGAAAATGTAATTAGAGCAGGGAAAGGTTTATAAGAAACAAATGGAGTTCTTCTTAGGAAAGTTTAAGGCTTGGGCACATTTATAGATTGAATTCTCACCATTTCTTCACTAGCGATTGGCGAGAGGAGCTCAGTAGTGCAATAATGAAATGTGAGTCATTTACATTTTTCAAAGTTCTTACATAGAACCAAAGACACAAGAAACCCATGAATGCCAAATACCATGAACACCAAATAGTAAATATAGTCATAAAGTAAAATAATGCCCAAAACCATATTAGGAGGGACACCAAGCCATCATAAAACAGTACATTATTGGGGTTCCCTAATAGTATGTGAAGAGGGGCGCTGTGCTTACTCAGCTCATGTGGCCACTGTAGCTACAAGAGCTGGCTGGTACCAAGCACCTCTGGAAACCACACAGAGGATGGTTCTGAAATCCTGCCGCTGCATCCTGTTCTGTAATTCTGTGACTTAGTCTGCTTCCAAGCTCCGAGCTTTTTGGCCAAACAGAGTTAAGACATATCTACTTTAGTAGAGCCGTAGGTTCTCTCTGCCATAAATGGGAACATCAAAATTAGCAGCTGGCCTTAAAATAAGTCAAACCTACCTTAACAGCAATCTTACAGAATTTTTCCTTGTTCGTTTCTGCGGGCCAATAATCTTAGGTCTGGAAGTTTTTAAAATATATATACAAGAATTCAATCTTGTAAAAAAAAAAAAAAGTGTTGTGCTTATTTTTGCCAATAATCTTAATTCAAGAGCATTTTTTTCTATACAAAATGTTTGATTTTCTTTTTTTTTTTTTTTTTTTAGGTAGTCAATAGAATCAGCTTCTCAAGAAGTAAGCGACTGCAGGTATTGAGTTTCTATTTGCAAGTCCCCGGTGTACTTCAGGGCACTGCCGCCCGTGAGAGGAGGGTAACTCCACTGAACTGTGCGCTCGGCAGCTTCTGCAGCAGTAGATCCCTGATGGCTCTCTACACTTCTCCCACCGCCCTGCCCTTTAGCCCTGCACCCCATCTAACTCTTCCTGTTCCACTGCTCTCCCCCCTCCCTTTATAACACTGCACCTCCTTAAGAGTTAGTTTTTCAAGGGCGTGGCCCTTCATAGGTTGATCACATTCCGGAGAATGGTTCCGCACTCAGCAGAACTGGGGCAGGACAAATTGGACTGCATGGGTTTAAAGACAGAGAAAGAGGAGACATGAACTTGGGTGGGTAGGGAGGCAGGGGCGGAACTGGGAGAAGCTGGGGGATGACTATGATCAAAATATGTTGTATGGCATTCTCAAAATTAATAAAAATTTTTTAAAGAGTCACTTTTCAGGGTGTGGTGGCACAGGCTTTTAATCCCAGTGTGGGGTAGGCAGATATCAAAGGACTCAAATGTATCAAGTTCCATGCCAGCCAGGGTTTCAAAGTAAGACCATGTCTCAAAAACCAATCAACCCATCACCTCCCAAGCTACCATCCACAAAAGAGAGAAAACTTGTCATGTTTGTCTTTCTGGGTCTGGAATGCCTCAGAATTAGTGCCAAGAATGGGTTACCTCTTCTGTAGTTCTTGGCCAGTGAGGTCCCACCGACTCCCAAACATTGAAGAGTTTTGCTAACACTGTTCATTATTCTTCAGATAACCTCCTGTTGCTGAAGACACCACACACTGGAGTCCCAGACATGGAGTAGTCAAGCTGGTACTGACCTGGAAGCTTTATCCCTGTTGGTTAAGCTTTCAAAAAACTGGAAAGTGCTACGCACTGTACCACAGGAGAATAAAGGAACCATCAATCTTATTCACTTATGAACCTTGTGAGCTACAATTACAGTTGGCCTGCAGAGATCTGTTCACTGGTACAATAGTGGCGCCAATGTCATGGGAGTAACCAGTTCTCTCTGATTGAATTTAAGATCTGCTACGTAAGTTGAAACCTATACTTAGCACCATTATTGAGAACAGAATTCACAGCTAGAAAGGTCAAAGGCCCTACAGGAGAAACTACTGTTTTCACACTGTTAAGTGTGTAGAATATTAGACTGACTAACAGCGTATCATTACACTCATAGGTTACTGAACCTCTCAGTTTTCATCAGAGAAGATTCTTTTTGAAGTAGATGGCCATTAATACACCTGTTCAAAATGCAAGAAAATAAGAGCCTGAAGAATGTGCAGCCATGAGTGTATTACACACCCAAGGCTCAGGTATCACTGTAAAAGAGGGAGAGGAAAGACTGTAAGAGACACAGACAGCAGACGACTAGAAGGAGACAGTGTCTTCTGAACAAAACAGGGCAGTTGAGCATGTGACGTCACAGCAGTTGTGAATACGGTGATGATGTTACCTGGCGACAGAAATGTATGCGACACCCTATGCTGTCCAGTGTGGACCGATGTGTCATTATGTGGGTTATGGAAAACCCACTGCAGAAACAGAAAACAGGAACTTCTCCAGCACAGATGAGAGGGAATAAGGAGAGCACCCAGACCACAACGCGCACAGTAATGACAGATTTCCTCCCACACTTCTCAAACAATGTGCCGTATGATACCGGGAATTTTACTTTTACTATATTTTCTTAGTAATAACATGGCAATATAACCCATCTAAAACAGGAACATTCTAAAGGATTAGTGTTTCCTTTGAATGGTAATTTTTTCAAATACGCTCTAAACAAAGGAGGGGCACACGGGAGGAATTGGAGGGAGAATGAGAAGCAGTAAATGGTGCAACTATATTATAATCTATACATAATATAAAAAAATAATAAATATGTATTAAAACAAAAAAAACCCAAAATTTCCTTTAAATTGATAAAGAAAATAGAGATGAGAATTTCTGGAAAATATGATATGGAGCAAAGGACATATTTAGCTTTATCAACAGGGCAAACAACTGGTTAAAAATGAATGACTGCTGAACGAGAGACATGTTTCCTGGGCAATGGTGGAAAGATTCTGTGTCAGGCGCAGCATACAGAAACAGTTGTTGATAGGGTATAATACTTTGGGGAACAAAGCTGACAATATAGCAGGCTCTGAACCGGTCTAATGTTTATAATTCCATCTAAACGTCAGTAATGAAAACCAGTGACGAGGAAGGAAGAAGATTACAGAAAAGCACACGGGGTGGCCTGCTTTTCTGCATGTAAGCCTGTGGGGAGCCTCGATTAGCACTGCACATTGGGATCTGGCCTGTGACGTGCAAGACAAATTATCCACAGCCATGACCTTTCCCCCACCGCACCTGTGCACATATATGCATGTGCAGAAGTCCGTATCCCAGCTTTGTCACACTCGTAAAACAGCAGGGTACACTGGGAGACTTCCATCTCACACTTGCAATGGACTTGAGTACCTTGTTCCACAAGCTCACACAGAACCACTTATTTCTTTTTAAACAGAGAATTTTCTCTCTTCAAAGAGAAAATTTGCTGGCTTTTGATTCTGCTGTTCAGCAGGACGATGGGAAAGCACATTCCAGAATTAGCCTAATTATTCCTATCCTTTTTGTTTTGTTTTGATTTTTTTTTTTGAGGTAGGGTCTCTCTCTTATGCAGCCTTCATAGTGCAGGAACTTGCTATATGGACCTCAGATTCACAGAGACCTGCCTGTTGTGTGCCACCACGCTCGCCTTGCGTCTTCCCACTCTTAGCTTAAGAACTTTTTGCTCACTTTTCTGAAACACAGACACGATCAAAACGTGAATTTTGACGAAGTTATTGAGAAGTCCTAATCATTTACACGAGAGTGAAGGGCTTATGAGTCCCTTTCCCAGGCCTGTGCTCTGTATCTACTCTTAACGTGCAGGAGGCTAGACATGCCCCCCTCCACCTATTATTTCACAGACGCTGTTGAGCTAAAGCTGTGACCCTGCAGCCACCTGCGGCTCCTCCTCCATTCTTGTGACAGCATATTATAAATGACACATCTCTGCGGGAACTCAAGTTCACATTCTCAAGGGCAGTTTATGGCAGTTTCTTATGCTTACTGAAAACTATTTTTTAGAAATCACAACATAGAGCAGTTTTCCCTTTGGTTCCCTAGGAAGTAACATTTTCTCAAATAACATCTGCTGCTTATTTCAGACATCATTGGTGATGATGCCTGTAGATGTGCTTACACGCTCACTGGCTTCTGATCTTTTTTCTGAGCCCAGGAGAACTGCTCAGCACAGCATGGCCAGGCGTAGCCTACAAGCTTCTAGAGGTTTAAGTGGGGTCTGACCCTCAGCCTGGTAGGTGCAGGACCTACAATGGCATACAACCACCAGGGGGATGACAAGACTGGTGAGTAAGACAGCAACGGACAAGAAACAGATATATCTTTAGAACACAAACGTGAACCTGCAAAGCCAACAGTTCCCTCCCTATGAACTATATTGGAAGGAAAATCAAATAAGGGAAATCAGATTAGTGGGCCCGGAATCAGAACAAGTCAAGGCGACTCATGGAAAGTTTAATGGCCTCCTAGCAAAGGAATTAGAGTTGTGTCCAACTTGGAGGATAGGTACTTTCAACATTTGTAACACACACACACACACACACACACACACACACATTCACACCTGCTTTCATGTTAAATACTTCTTTTTCTTGCAACCTAAAAGGTGTTCAGATGTTTTAAAGATAAATTTATACATAAATGTTGTTCCATTAGAGTTTTAGTTTCAAATTTTAATCTCTGGAAGTCAAAGTTATCTTTCTCTTATTTCCACAGTCTTGGGAGAATGCTATTAGTTCAGACTGTTTTCTCTGTGTTAGCCATAAATAACTAGAATATAAAATAACATACTTTTTGTCCACCTCTGTCTTTTTTAAGACAGGGTTTCACTATGTGGCCCAGGTTGGCCTCAAACTCGAAAATCCACCTGCCTCTGTCTGCCTCTTGAGTGCCAGGACTAAAGTGCCGGGCGACCGATGCCCAGCAATGTCTGGCCTGCTCTTAATAAAACCTATGGCAGCAAGAAGGAAGCATGTCAGTAACGGGGAACAACAATCCACTGTCCGGGGAACGAATTTTTGTGCCATTCTGTAAAACAGGTTGTCCTTTGACCTTTGCATACAAATGTAAGACCTTAGGATAGGGGTTTCTGCTCTGCCTAGACTACGGAAGTACTCAGTAAAGAGCGAGTAAATGAACAAACAAACAAATACCACCTCCAATCTCAGCTACATAGTTGAAAAGTCAGACATCAGGAAATAAGACTACATGTACGTTGTCAGTTGACGTCTCTCAGAGTATGAACGTTTAACATTAAAAACACTTTTATGTGTGAACCCGTGTGTGTGCACGTGTGCAAGCGTGGATGTAGAGGTCAGGGCACAGCATTCTGGAGTTGGTCCTCTCCTTCCACCATCTGGGTCCTGGGACTAGAACTCAGGCTTGGTAACCAGCCATCTTGCCAGTCCTGTCTACTGACTTTAACATATCATTCTTAAGCAGGAACCTCAGATTAAACTGGATTCTGATGATTAAAAAATAAAATCCAACAGAGCTCATAGAATGTCTGACTTGTAGGAAGGAATTCACCAGTGTAAACATTTTAACTTATAACTCTAAATTTTCTCTTTCCTTGGACATTTTATTCCTTACACTTACAATGCACACTTGAAAGCAGTACGGAATGCTTTTTTTCTTTTTTTTTTTTTTTTTTTTGTCTTACCTATGACTTTATTCTTCTTCCCGTTTTTTATAGGTGTGCAAAGCAAACTTCCAGTGCAGGGCGTGGTTACATGCCCTGTGCTTTCATTCTAAAGAAGAACAGAAACAAGGCTGCTAAACCAACAGAAATGACTGGCCTCACAAACATCGTATTACCTGTACGGCACAAACATCATAGTAACCATGGCACATGTGAAAGAACATGCATGCTCATCTTAGCTACAGACAACGGGCAATAGAGTCAGCGTTTATTAGAACAATATACCAAATCTTCTTTATTCTGTTTAAACTTTCCAAAGCGTTTATAGTAACAGTAAGTCAAATATTTATTCAGCGTCTGCTATCCTGGTGAGGTAGAGGTCTCAATTTAACAAAGCAGGCAGAAGCCAAAAGCTGGAAACAATGCATTACGGTATCGACCTTGTTAATAATGCAGCCATACTTGAAGCCCCTACCTTCCTAAAGCATGCAGGCAACAGAAAGAATCAAGGTGGCTGTGTCACAGGCAAAATGTTATTGAGAGATTAAAGAAATCACGGGTATTTGAAGTGTTCGATGTTTTAGGAACACATCTCTGAAGCTTCACTGTCAAGGCAAATGAAGCTCCATCTTCCCTTAGTTAAGGGTACAGGGGCCTTAATTTTTACAGATAAAGTCAGAAACTCCATCTGAGGGAATTCACTGACCCCATGTTGCTGAAATGACCTCAACTTGTGCAAAGAGTAGGGAGAAAACACACAGCACAGCTTCCTTGGCAGTTTGGAGCTATTTTACCCTCCACCCTCCCCACCCCGCACAGGGAAAACGGAGATCACCCTCAAAGAGCCAGTTTCCAGCCCAATTCTTCAGACAAGGAGCAGCTGTAAGAACAGGTCTGAAGGGAGAACAGGCTGTGAGCATCAGGTCTAAAATTAGGTTACTTACTGTCCAGGGAAATCTCTTGTCCTTCGAGACGTCAGGGATATTAAGTGGCTCCATGGTGTTCTTGACATACTGAGCATACATGTAATTGATTTTGTTTGCATCGTGCTCCCTGCAGAAAGAAGAGATGTGAGTTCCTTCTATGCGGTGGGAAACTGTTAAACAAACTGGAAAAGGAAGAACAAGCGGCTCTGAACTACCGGGGTTGGGGGGTGGCGGGGGGATCTACGTCTTAATTTGAAAATGTGTTAGATGATTACAGCTCAGTTTATTACCCCAACCTGAAAAGTCTGATAGGCACCCACAGCTTGGGCTGTGGAGAACAATGGAGCTCAGACTGTGGGTGGTGACCCCTTTGGGTTTCGCATATCAGATATTTCCAGCTTGAAAGTAGTAATGAAATAATTTTATGGTTGGGGTCACCACGGCATGAGGTGTGAAAGGGTCATAGCCTAACAGAATGTTAGTAGGTTCTCTCTAGCTACAGCTTCCTCCTGTTATGTTATGTTTTGTTTCTTTGATCTGATATGCCTGTTTTAATTGGAGTTTTACTAAGCGAAGAAGTGGAAAAGTAGTAGGTGATATTTAAATATGAATAGATGCCTTAGGCATAGGGGATACCCCCTTAAGTCATTGCAAGATAAATGCCCCCTCGCTGAGAAGTAGATTTCATTGTACCAGAAGGTGCCATGCAAGCTTCCAAAGGAGGAAAAACCAGCTGCCCTTCTCAGCTATGATGCCCATGCACCACAACAATGAGCAGCATGGCAGGGTAACCCAAGGGCGCAGTGGAGACAGGAGTACCTCAGCGGAAACCAACAGCTCTCTAATTGGACTTAAGGCCCACTCCTGGGAACGCATGCCTGGCACTGGAAACCCAGCCAACAACGGAGAGCTCGTGAGATCACGGATCTCGGAGGAAAACCTACAGCTAACGCTTTATGAAATCAGCGTAATTCCTGGCTATACTGTAAATATTTGTCCTTATTTATACCCACAGGTAAGTGTCGTTCTCATCCCTCATAAGTGCTCTTTACCACAGATGGAGACCACTACAGACAACTACAACCAATCAAATTGCAGAGCTGTAGAGCACAGTCTAAGCTGATATACCTACAACTTCACTCCTATGCCTACGGCTCAGGGATCATGGTGGAAGAGGGGTGTAAAGATTCTAAGAGACAGCGGATAAGGGACGTTCTGGTGAGACTGTGTCTTCTAGGAAGGTCAGAAGCTACACCCATAAAGTCTCACCAACACGGCTGCCTAAACATGAGCTCAACAAGGTTGACATGAATAGACATGCTAATGAGGCTGAGGAAAGCTCACAAGGCCCCAATCCTATGCACACACACACACACACACACACACACACACACACACACACACTCTAGTGGCAACCAAGGAATGTTGAGAGTGGGAGGAATAGTGTTCTGCAGCAAGGGGAAGAGCACACAAATTACTTATCCATTACTAATGGTCAGCCTTGAAAACATTTACATATAAGTGACATTATACAGACTAAGCAGGTTGTATTCTGTACTTAGTTACACACACACACACACGTGTAACAATGACAAAAAAAAAAAAGAAACTATGAATCTTAAAGATAGCTAGGAGGGCTAGATGGGAGACTTCGGAGAGAGAAAAGAAACAAGAGGGAAATGATGTGATTATACTGTAATCTCAACAAATGAAAGAATAGTAGAAAGTAAATTTAAAAACAAAATCTTTAAGACAGCGTCAGTAGTCAAAAATTTCCTAGGGGTCTCCAAAACTACACAGCGTAATTACACAGGAAAACCTATACTTTGGCCGAGAGAATACAGAAATGAAACTGAAACTGTGCAAGAACCTTCCCCTCGCCCAGCTAGCTCGCAGAGACTCTGAAGATGTTGTGCTGGTTGCTAGGAGAGAGAAGACACCTGGTCGACCAAGCGCTGGACTCTGTGTGCTGCAACACCGAACTTCAGGCAATGTGTGCCTACCCACCGGAGCAAGAGGGAAGGAGTATTATGGGCTAACTACTTGATTTCTGGTTGGATTTGAGGCCTGCTCCACAGCAGGGGTTGCCATGCCTAGTACTACAGTCCTCGTCAAAACTTTACAGTGAAGAAGGTCATAAGCCCTAGGGAGGAAAGTATTGTTGCTGCTTTCTTCAATGATCATGTTGTCCCCTAAATATTTATGCTTGTTCCCATAGTCCTGGGATCCTCTCAGTCTCAGTTAGGGAAGCTTTTTGCGGCAGTATACAGTTGTGGTGTTTTGACCAAGAATGCCCCTCAGGCTCATCGGTTTGAGTACTTTGTCCCCAGTTGATTAAATTGTTTGGGAAGGATTAAGACTGTGGTTCTCAAACTGTGAGTCAAGATCCCTTTGGGTGTGACCTACCCTTTCACAGGGGTGGCATATCAGATATCCTTCGTATCAGATGTTTACATTACGATTCGTGACAGTAACAAAATTACAGTTATGAAGTAGCAATAAAAATAAATTATGTTATGGGGAGGTCACCACAACATGAGGAACTAAATTGAAGGGTCACAGCACTAGGAAGGTTGAGAAACACTGGATTAGGTGTGGCGTCGTTGGAAGAGATCTACCACTAGGACTGGGCTTTAATGTTCCGGAAGACTTGAACCATTCCATTGCTTATGCAGCAACAGAAACCCTAATTACGACAGCAGCAATCAATGCATAATTAGTCCAAGTGCTAGAAGTGAAAGGCTGGGTGCTCAGCCTCAGTGGGAAATCTTTAGCAATCAGCCCTCCCCACCAAAGCTCAGGCAATGTCCCAGAAGAGGAGGCAGAAAGGAAGTAAGAGCTGGAAGATGAAGAGGGCTTCAGAGAAATGCTGTCTGGACATCATGCAGCTATAATAATCACTGTATCTTAGCAGCTATGGTTATTGGCTGCACAAAATCCAGTCAGCCAAAATTCAGGTGTAGATGGGCAAGGTGCTCCGGAGGCCCCACTCTTTATGAGAGTTATTGGCAGCTGATAGTTGTTGGGAAAGACAGAACCGTTCTTCTTGGGTGATGTTCCCACTGGCAGGTTTCCCATGTGCCAGTGAATGGCCCCACACCCAGGCACATTGGGCAGCACTGTTTGGGCTTAATGGGTTATTAAATACAACATGAATCAGGAGGACATTTTAGGAGTGAGTTGGATGATGGAAATAAAGGTATGATCATATTTCACTGTCCATATGTATGAAATTCTGAAGAATAAAGAAAAAATTACAATTACAAAAAAAGTACATGTCTTTGGAAAAAAAAATTTCTAGTTCTAAGTTTTCAAAGTTCCAATGTGGTGCCTGTCTACAGTCCATTATACCCAAGCTATATCACAGAACAGTGATGTCATATAGCATTCCACAATGACTCAGATATTCCAGTATCCCCTTTCTGTCCTATGTATTTTGACTTAATTGTAATATGGTCAAAAAGAGCTCTTTGCACTGGAAAGTATTATGCATAAATGAAATTACAGAATGTAGCGGAGGAATAGATGAACATGAGATGAACTTACAACCTCTCCTTGAATGTCATACAGATAAACACATGTAATCAGACCCAGGAAATCTGTTATGCAAGGCAAGACGCATGCTTTCAAGGTCAGGTTGGAAGTTCGGGTTTGAGGCTAATAAAACAATACTTAAAACTACAAGTACTTTTACAAACAATAGCCTAGGGAAATGAAAACAAAAAGAAGCCGTAATAAAGACAGGAAAAATAAAAGGGTTGCTACCAGAAGAAGAACACCAGAGAAGATGCCTTCAATTTAGTCTTTAGTAGAATAGTAATAAAAACAGTAAAAAACTATACTATTCTTACTGTTACCATCATCACTATGCTGACAATAGGAGTCAGAAGCAACTCAAAATGCCCAAGAAACTTGCCAGAACCACTAACTGAGAAATAGGAGCTGGTGTAGAAGTGTGAGTTCTTTAAAGTTACATAACACCATGGTTATTTCCTACTTTAGAAAATGTTAATAAATTGCTTCCTGCCCTCAATAAATATAGCTTGAACACCTGTTCCCCGAGAGCCACTCTTAGGTCTATGTGAAAGGAAAACAAACTTAAGTGAGTCCCAGTCACTGTAGGGAGGAGCTTATAATCTAGCTGGAAGCTGTAACAGAGCGATAGTTTTCAGCTGTGTATGCTGTTCGGGCAGCGTCTAGTATAGATATGCCAGCTGCCCTCAAATCAGCTCCTCTTTGCATGGACACACAGCTACCTAGGATAAAGCCTGCATTACTCTGAAACCTATAGAGTTAGTGTTACCACAGGAATTAGTCCCAGAGAATAGGACGGCAGAGGCATCTGCAGACAACTTCTAGAATACTGATACATGCTTTTTGCTCCTTGGCCCCTTGTTTAGGACATGGGTGTGATGGCTAGGGCTCCATCTTAGCTCCTGAATGAATGGAACAAACCTAGTGGGTGTGAGTTAGAGGGCACCCGAGATCTTAGGACATTTGTAGAATACAGGTCCAACGCCAGCCTTGACCTGCCTGCCTCGGTGCACACCCAGGAGAGAGTAATGAGATTATATTTCTTTTAAATCCGTTACTTTTTGAATTTTGAGAATTCCCTGCATGGGTACTGCATTCACATCATCCCACAGCCCCCCTTTCCCCTCCCCAACTCCCCCTGATTCTCCTCCGTCTACCCTCAAACCCATGACTTCTTTAATTATCGTTGTTACATACATACATAGGGATATGTAAATGCAACCTACTGAGTCCATTTAGTGTTGATCCTACGTGTGTGTGTGTTTAGAACTTATCCCTGGGGAAGAGCAATTCTCCCTTCCTTAGCAACCATTAATTAGCTGTAGTTCTTCACCTGGGGGTGGGACCTTGTGAGAGTTTCCCCATCCCTGCTGGCCTGTCAACTAGTATTATCATTATGCAGGTCTTATATAGGTGACCATACTGTTGTGATCATAGGGACAGCTTTCCTGTCACAGAGGAGACCATCTTGCATTGCTGTTTTTATTTTGTCTGTTCAGTATTCACAGCTAAAACTAACCTCCAGAAATTCTGCTGGTAACAATGTAAACATCACGTGTGGAGAAGGACAGATAGCATCCAAATGGATCAGATTAGGAAAGAAATGCTTACAACTCGACATAAGCCTTAAGGGTGGGTAAAGAAATAAGGTGAGAAAGGTGAGGTGGAAAAATAGGCAGGACAAAAAAAATTAAAGGACAGCAATATAAAGCTCACTTCTGAGATGAATGAGTACTGCATTCATTTGAGGAATGTTAAACAGCTGCAGATTATCAAAAATAAAGCGGGCTGCTGAGCGCATGCGCAGAGGCGACAGTGTTAGCCGCAGGTTGCAGCAAAGCATTTGGTGCGATGTCTCACGCCATCCTGCTGCTTTAGCCTACCAAGAGTGCAGAAGGCAGGATTCTCACGGACTCCGAACCTGTGAATGAGCGCGCGTGGAAAGTGTTTGCAAAACGTAGTAAAGAACATCTGAAGAGGATGCAACCCAGCAATCCCCCGTCACCTACGATACCAGTCAGCTGCTCGATTTTATCGACAACCTGGCAGATTGCAGCTGTCTCATTTACAGAGCTGATCCACAGACATATCAGCCTTATAACGAAGGCTTGTGCACTCCTTACTGACACCCAACAGGCTGGGAAGTAATGGAGCTGGAGGCACCGGGGGTTAGGGGTGGGCTCGGAGCAGGTGTGTACGGCATCATTTTGTATGAAGGTAATCCTGTTTCCATTTTGTTACACTCTAGCCAGACTGACTGTATGGCACGAAACATGAATGGTCTTTTCATTCTGAAACCACCCTTGCCCCTTTGATCCTTTTGTTCGTTTACTGAAACGTATTATGATAATTCAGACGGAAAGTGTTCTTTGCTAGTTAAGGTTGGTTCCTGTCCTTGAAACTGTTTGGATCTGCTTTATAGCTGTGAGTGTGCTAACCCTTCATGGGGGGGGGGGGGGGGAGTGACAAGGTTCATTATATCCTCTGGGAAAGTCTTAGTGAAAAATAAATGTTCGAGGGGGGGAAAAAAGAAAGAAAATAAAGTGGGTGTTTCTGGCCAAAAATGTTTGGCTATATAGAATAGATAGTGAAGGCTTTCAAAGTGTAATACAATGAATAGGGACGTCATCCTTTACATAACAGTGATGTCCTGGTGGCCCTAAGAAGGGCCTTAGAGATTAGGCTCCAGGAAGCTCAGATGGCTGATGTCTCCGCTGCTGATCTCCCACTTCAGAGGCCATACCTCCCAGGGATGTTCCAAGCCTACCAGGACACGCAATCAAGACTGTTCTTCTAAGACCCATGACTCTGCAGCCAAGAAACTTCAGCTAGAAGTTTCCCCAGCAGTCCTGTTGGACTTCACTTAGACTTTGTAGCTATCTAAGACAGGAGCACACAGCCTCCCTTCATTCCTTTCCCCGTCCCACAGACCCACGGGCTAGATAAGACAGTCATGCCGGCTCGGTGGGCTCCCTGCCGGCCTCTCCCACCTCATTCTCCCTTTTCGTTTTCTAGAGTGTGCTGTGTTCCCTCGTAAGCTTCCTGTATTTCAACAGGTCTTGGCATCTCCTTTTGGAAGAGCTGGGCTAAGTCAAACGTTTCAACATTTACAGAGCAGATATCAGCAGAGCTGCCTGAAAGAGAACCCCTGAGAAAGCAGGGGCAGGGAGTTTGGGGGAGATAAGCCTTAGTGAGTTGCACAAGTCTACTGGAACCACCACAGGCTGCTGTAAACCAAAAACACACCCGGGACACCAATTACAGGCTACAGGGAAGGTTTTCTGAAGAACTTTTACAGGCATGAGGCTCTTTTAAGCCTTTCTGCAATTCTATCATTGCAGAGGAAGAAACCAAGGCTTCAGGGGTCAAGTAAATTACACAATAGCTAGTACAGAGCTGAACCTACAGCTAAATAAGGTCTAAGTGCCACATCCTTCCAGTTAATCTTTGCGTTGGAGTTTTTTTCACTTTAAAAAGTTAGTCTTTCCTAAATTGAACTATATTTGCATTTTCAAATTTAATAGTAACGAGTACTAGAGAGCACATATAGTTCCAAGATTAGTCTGAAGGAGCCATCCTATGTGCTTATCATTTCATAATTAAAAGGCACATTTCTTTAAAAAAAAACATAAAGATCACTAGAATGGAGTGATAGGAGTGAAATATCTACTTAAAATAAAGGGTTAACACAAACTCCAGAGTGAGCTCTATGTCAGAGCACAGAATGCAAACCCTCTACCATTTGGAAATGTTCCCTACTTCTGGAATCTGGGGTGACAAGCCAACTCTCAGGAACCCACTAACTTCATCGCACTGTGTAACGATTCTATTGAAGACAGACAGTGTTCCCTGAACAGCTGTTTATATTTTGATAGCTAACATTTGAAAACTGTGGTCAATATCTTTTTAACCATATAAGAGAAAATAATCTAAAACAGCCCTGACTTTTTATCCTTCATTATTTTAGACAGGGTCTCTAGTCCATGTTGCCTTTGACATCCTGTGGGGCGAAGGATAATCATGTGATCCGAGCACCTCACCAGCCCCATCTCTTGAGTGCCAGGAATATATGTGTGGACAACCTGGCCTGTGCAGTGTTAGCAATCGAACCCAGGGCTTTGTGCATGCCTGTCAACTACTTTAACAGCTGCGTTGCACCCCTAGGCTCAAGACCCTCAATTTTCAATCAATAGATAAGAGCTTAAAAATGAAAATGGTTTATTTAACTGTTAGCATAAACTGCACAGCACTTCATCTCATGGATGAGTGAATATTTACTGAACCAGTAAAATATTTAGTAGTGAGAAGTCGAGAGTACCAAATCACTGTACCATCAGTAGTCAATTAGAGAAGTATAAAATATAATAATATAATATAATATAATATAATATAATATAATATAATATAATATAATATAAACATTAAGTATCAATATCAAAACTTTCTTAAAATGTTACTAAACACCTTTAATAGTTTGGGTTTCATAAAGTTAAGCCAGATATCTAATTTTACTTAAAAATATTTTAAATAATTCTATTTCATTAGTAAATGGTACTTTACTGCATCCTTAGAATAAAGGTTAACTTTAAAGTGATAGGCCAGCAAAAGCCATTGACAATGAATGGTTTCCATTACCATAATATTAGCTTAAAAATCAGTTCAAATTTGTCTTTTCTAAAACAACCACACTAGCATACTTAAACCTTATAAAAACACTTTATAAGGTACTTGGAATGACAGACAATTATGAATGGTGAAATGACTTCCACAGAGAGAATTTATCAAAAAGAAACCAGACATAAATTTTTGCGTTTGCTGTTTTCATGTGTATTTACCAGCAGAGGTCACTATTACACTAGGTCTGTCCAGAGATTGCTAGCTATTAGTTGAAATTAAAATTACAAGTTATTGGTTGAATTTGTAATAAAAATCAAAATGTCAAGGTGAAAATTTAATTATATACATATATATGTATATACATATATATGTATGCTACAACATAAATACTAAAAGGTACATTTAGATAACTTGTTTAATTTTCTTGACAAGCATCATACTAATTCATTTTGTCCTATGGAGATGAAGGCAATCATATATAACAATGAATGCATACTTAATTTATATATCGTAACAAAATGAACAAAGTTGTTACAACATCACCAAATAAAATCATACATACAGCTTTTAAGAAATAAGAAGTATGGGAAATGCCTAAGAATTTCTGGTACCTCATCTTGGTGGATTGCCACTCTTCAGAACATCCTATCACATAGAGAACAATGTAATTTTTTGGTATGGGTCAAAGAAACATGTGTAAGAACATTTTCTAGTTTTCCCTAAATCCCCTTCACAATCTTCCAGAAAAGCACTTGCCAGATTGGGATAACTACACCTGTGTCCTCCCTCAAACAAACACAGTACATGCTTTCCCAAGTAATCGCTATTAACAGAAAAATGAGCACATGTTTAGACTCTGGAAAAAAACTGAATGGAAGATCTGGTTTGATCTAGCTAGGGGAGGTACACGGATTTCTAAGGCCAGGATCATAGGCCTCCTTCTCTTACCAGGACAAGTCTCACGGCTGATTCCAACTCAGAATGGGTTTATGGAAAAGTTGGCTAGAGGATCTGTGATGTTTCCAGTTATCCAAAGAGAAAAATATAATTGAGCAACAGTATTTGTGAACGAGTTTATAATAGCAACAGAACAAGGCCTGTACTAGTTAGAGCACTATTTGCTGTAAGGAAGAATCCTCAGGCCAATGCAGTGGGAAACTGTTGCTATTAACACCAAAGAAAGTGTTCTGAGAACACTTTATCTTTGCAGGGAAAACAGCCTGTCACTTACACACCTCAAGTCAAACTAGTAACAAAGCAATTGTTCAGCAGCACAGTATGCTGGTGATAAAGACAGAGAAGTCATTTTACCTTGTTAGAGTGTCGGATGACTTCCCTAATTCCTCACACTCCATGTGGAACACACTAGAGAAAGAATCCTGAAAACAGACACAATGCAAGTTAAGGCATTTAAAAAAGCAACGGAAGCCACAGCACGCGTGCGCGCGCGCACACACACACACACACACACACACACACACACACATGCCATACAACACTGAAGACGCCAATGCTTGAACATATTTTCCTTGTTCTTGGACTAACTGGATCTAAGCGCTAAATCTGCAACATCCTCGAAGATGCTTCCTATTATTAAAGGCTCATATTATTGCTGACTTTAACCAATGAAAGCTTTTCCAGGACACACTCTGCTGCTGGTAAATCTCAGGCTTTTTTTAATGCACATGTTCATGTGTGTCTCTATGTGTGTGTTCATGTATACATGTATACATGTGTGTGTGTATGTGTGTGCATATGTGTTCATGAGTATGCATGTGTGCTTGTATGCATCTCAGTGTGTGTGATCATGAGTATATTTGAGTGTGTATGTGTTCATTAGCGTGTGTGTGTTTCTGTGAGAGAGAGAGAGAGACTGAGTAGGCCAGAGGACAGCCTCGGATGCCTTGGACAGCCTCGGGTGCCTTCCTCAGGATCACTGTCCATCTCCTTTAACCTGGCGCTCAGCAGTTAGGCTGCCCTGGCCGCAGCGGCTGGGCATTGAAGGCTCTTCACCTTCACCTCACCCCACTTTAAAACCAGCTTGCCCACTAACTGGTTTTGCTTATCTACAGGCGGTCGGAGTTGGGGTGGGTTCTAAGGCCGAAATGGGGTTTCAGTGCAGAATGTGCTCTGGGGAATGTAAGCTTCTGTCTTGAGCAGACCGAAGCCCCGCGCTGTACTCACAGAGCAGTCCTCGTCCACGATGAATATGGTGCACTTCTGCACCTGCATGAAGGAGATGATGGTGGCCGCGATCTTCTTCAGAATCACTTCCAGCGACTGCTGCTCCTCAAAAATTAAGCTAGCGAGGTCAAGTAATACCTAGAGGAGAAAAGGTGACGGCTTACAGGTGTGAGCAGACGAAAACAAGACAGTGGGTTAAAGATGGTTTAGGAGCAAGCTTCCACCCAAGTATTAAGGCTGCGTCTGTGCCTCTAAAGCAGATCATTAATATAGTCAGAAAGAGCATCGGTGCCTAGGCTAATGTCATCAGTTCCTAATCCTCCCCGGTAGTTTGGGAAGCCAGGGCAAGTTTGTAAAAGTAGATTATTAGCAGACTGTTGTCAGGATTATGAAATTTAAAATTTACAGGATTTGCTGAGCAGCATCTACCTGCTGGAGAATGGTTATCATCATAAACTTCTGAGATTGCTAAGACCAATATTATTAATTTTTCATAAAGTACGAAGAAAACAAAGTTTTAAAAATCCTCCTTCCTGTCTCTCGAGTCTGGTCTCTTCAGACTTACCCTTATTCTTGCTGCAGCCAGCTAGTAGAAAACCCTCCTTCCAGGCCCCCTTCATTCCCTGGGGATGAGGCCTCTTGTTGCAGATCTAAGGCTCCCCTTTGAATTTTTCCTTCTAATTCAGCTCCATTCTTTTGTGACTCCCTGCTGACCTGCAGGGCAGCTCTCTAACAGAGCCACCAAAGACACCACGCTTGGCTAGAAACCAGAGAGGCAAACAGCAACCAAAACACAGATCAGCCTCCTAACAAAGATGAAACCAGATGTCTACAGCAAGAAACACTTCAAACGCCATAACTCCAGATGCCTAGGTTCTACTGCACAAATACAAAAGGACAACAATGAAGACAATAAATCTCCTCCAGAAGCCAGAAACCCTCTTATATTAAGTACCCTCCCCCAAAAAACTTAGATGAAATACAAGGCAAAGACTTCAAATAACAATTATAACTGTGTTTAAGGGCTTTGAAGAGGATATGAATAATTCCTTCAATGAAGATTGTGAAAATACAGTTGAATGAAATAATGAAAAGATTTAGGACATGAAATTAGAAGTAAACAAACAAACAGCATCACTAAAGAAAACCCAAACTGAAATAAAACTGGAAATGAAAAACTCTGGATGTCAAACAAAAACCTCAGAGGTAAGACTTACCAACAGATTAAAAGACTTGGAAGAATATTAGGTTCTGAGGACAAGATGAAAGAAATGAATAGCTCAGCCCCCCATTCCCCAAAAAAGCAAAAATAACAAACAAACAAAAAACATAAACAAGGGCTAGAGAAATGGCTCAGAGGTTAAGAGCACTGGCTGTTCTTCCAAAGGGCCTGAGTTCAATTGCCAGCACCCACGTGGTGGCACCTAACCATCTACAGTGAGATCTGGTGCCCTCTTCTGGTTTGCCGGGACACATGCAGGTAAAATGCTGTAAAAATAAATAATAAATAAATAAATCTTATAAATAAATAAAGAGAAACAAATAAACCAACAACAAGTCTACAAATAGTAGGTATAGAGGAAAAAGATAAACCCAAGTCGAAGGCAAAAAAATCAAAGAAGAAAACCTCCCTAACTTTAGAGAAAGATGTGCCTACCAGGGCAAAAGAAAAAAGGCTTATAGAGAGAATGTGGTCTTGTTTGACGATAGGCATCACTGGGTGTGGGCTCTGATGTCTCAAAAGCTCAAGCCAGGCCCAGTCTCTATCCCTCTCTCTGTCTCTGTCTCTCTGTCTCTCTCTTTATGCTTGCTGACTACAAATAGGATAAAATACACACTCCCCCACTCTCAGCTACTTCTGCGCTATGCCTGCCTGCATGCCACATGCCCCCTGCCATAATAAATAGACTAACCCTCTGAAACTAAAATCAAGCCCCCAATGAAATATTTTCTTTTCTAAGAGTTGTGTGAGGTCATGGTGTCTCTTTACAGCAATAGAACAGTGACTAAGACAAACATCCTGCATCCTATCTGACTACCATGGATTAAAGACGAATATCAACAAGAGAAACGGCAGAAAGTATACAGACTCATGGAAGCTAAACAACTTACTACAGAATGAAAGTTGGATCAAGACAGAAATCCAGAAGGAAATTTTAAACTTTTTAGAACTGAAAATGAAAATACGACATACACAAACCTATGGGAAACAATAAAGGCACATCGAAGAGGCAAATTCATAGCAAAAACTGCCTATAAACACCTTCAGCAAAGTAGCAGGAGACAAAATCAACACACAAAAATCAGCAGCCTTCCTATATACAAGTGACAAACATACTGATAAAGGTATCAATGAAACAATAGTTTTTACTATAGTTTCAAAAACCAAATGTCTTGGAACAACTCCAAACAAGAAAAAGATTTGTGTAATAAAAACTTCTGAGATGGGCTAGAAAAATGGCTCAGAGGTTAAGAGCACTGGCTGCTCTTCCAGAGGTCCTGAGTTCAATTCCCAGCAACTACATAGTGGCTGACAACCATCTGTAATGAAATCTGTTGCCCTCTTCTGGCATGCAGGGTGTACGTGCAGATGGAACATTGTATATATAATAAATAAATACATCTTTAAAGAAGAAAGATTTATGAATTAAAAAATATATCTGAGACACTGAAAAAAGCAATTGAAGAATATATAAGGGGTTGGATATCCCAAGCTCATGGATTGGTACTAGTCCTATTGTGAAAATGGCCATCTTACCAAAAGCAGATTGAGTGCAACACCCACCAAAATTTCAACACACTTATTCACAGAAATTGGAAAAAAAAAGAAGAAGAAACTTCAACTTCACATGGACACACACACATACACACAAACAAAAAACAAAAACTGTGATAGCTAAAACATTCCTTAATAATAAAAGAACTGCTGGAGGTATCACCACTCCAGATTTCTAGGTGTACTACAGAGCAATAGTAATGGAAAAAGCACGGTATTGGTATAAAAACAGACGTGTTGATTAATGACATAAAACTGGCGACTCAAACACGATTCTACACACCAATGGCACCCGGTGTTTAACAAAGAAGCTAAAGATACACGATGGAGAAAAGACAAAATCTCCAACAAGTGCTGCTAGTCAACCTGCGTGGCTGTGTGGGGAAAAAGAAAAATAGATCCATTCTTTTCACCCTGCACAAAACTCAACTCCAAATAGATCAAGGACCTCAACATAAGACCACATCTGACAGAAGAGAAAACAGGAAATAGGCTTAATTCATTGGCACCAGAAAGGAGTTTCTGAACAGAACAAACAGCACAGGTATTAAGACAGACAATTAATAAGTGGGACCTAACGAAACTGGAGAAGCATCAGTACAGCAAGACATCATCATTCAAAGTGGCATCCTAAAATGAGAAAATCTTTACCATTATATATTTGGTAAAGGGATAGTATCTAGAAAAATATGTAGAACTAAAAGAAGTGAACATTATGAAAACAAAGAACCCAATTTTAAAATGGGGTATGAAACTAAACAGAGACGAATGACAGCACAGGACGTGGGGAAGGGAAACACATATCCATTGCTGGTGGAAATACAAACTGAGACAGCCACCATGGAGATCAGTGTGCAGCTCCTCAGAAAGCTGCAAATCCATCTACCACAAAACACCGCTCTACTGCTCTTAAGCACGTACCCAAAGGACTCTAAATCTTACTACAGTGATCCCTGTTCATAGGTGCTCTATTTGGAATAGACAGAAATTGGAAACAGCCTTGATGTCCACAAACTGCTAAACAGATGATGAAAATGTGGTACATCTATTACACAATGGAATATTATTCAGCTGTTAAGGATACCAGGATATTCAGCTGATAGGATAGCAGCCATCCTGGGTGATGTAACCTAGTCCCCAAAAGACAAATGTTACATGTTTTCTCTTATTTATGGATGTTGGTTTTTAAGCTTTATATGTGTGTATTCAATCCAAATAACCAGAGGTTAGGTAGCTAGTAAGAGATCAATGGTGGAAAGGAGATATTCCAAGGAAGGGAAAACAGAATATAGTGTTATAAAGAGATAAAGGGGAAACTCTAATTGTAGGACTAAATGGTGAAGGAGAACAGAAGGGCAAGGTAAAGAAGAGACCAAGGAGAAGGGAGGACAATAACATTAAGAGTTTTCTGAACTACCATATGGAAATCTACTTCTGTAGAAGTTTTCTAAAATATATACATATATAAAAATAATCTAAATGGATTCACTATATAACAGAGGAGAAAATGCCTGAATTAGATATTTAATGCCAACAAGCAAAACTTCCAGTGTCAAAAATGGGTTGCATCCTGTTGAGTCAGTGGCCAAAGGGTCCCGTAAACTGTCCCGCTAACCATCAAAAACTATTGCCAAGGCCATTAGCAACAAAAAGCTTCAACAAGAAGCTTCACTCCTACTGATTACCATTCATGGTTCTGCATGCTATCAGAGAAGAATGGGCATATAGCATAATTACAAATCAGAATTAACATAAAAGTTGAGAAAAGTTCATCATGGCTGCAGAACAGTATGCATATTAGCAACTTTGGCAATACATAAGAAAAAGATTCAGATGGCAGGTCTAAGGAATAGGATTGGAG
The DNA here is from genome assembly GCF_907164565.1 of Psammomys obesus. NCBI lineage: Eukaryota > Metazoa > Chordata > Mammalia > Rodentia > Muridae > Psammomys > Psammomys obesus. The sequence goes on along the minus strand of NW_026596095.1, from coordinate 10,600,922 downwards.
AAAGATGCAAGGAAGACCAAGGATGCTAAGAGGTTCCTTTGAGAAACAATGGGATGGAGGGGTGGCAGGAGCTGAAGAGCAAAAGCTAAAAACATGGTTTAATGACATGAATTCATCTAAGTCTCTTACGGCGAAGTCTAACAATGATGGAGCTTTTGAGCACGGAAAATGGAAAAGGAAATGACTATCAGAAACAGCAAAAATGTTTACAAGACCAAGTCGTGTGAATTGAATTTTAATTGTGTGCATTCATAATTCAGATAAAACCTTAATAGTGTATTAAAAAAATAAGCTTTCATGTTCTCTTTAGAAACGACACGTACCTGATTTCTTTTGTTCTCCAGCAGGGATGTTTCATAGAGCTGAGCGTTGTGAAGAACAATACCACAGAACGCCAAATAGGCAGCAAAGTCCTGGAACAGAGATGACAACAGCCAGGTTAGAACCACCTGGAACACTGTCTAGAAACGCTGCCCGAGACATAAAAGTATGTCCAGCTGAAATCAACATTAAAACACCGAAATGTACGTGTTTGTTATGCATGAAAGCAGGAGCTGATGCAAACTGTTAGCTAAATGGCACAAGTAACAGATGGCTGAGTGTTCAGGTTTCTTATGTTATAGGAAGAAGAGGAGAGGAACTGAGATGATGATGGCGTATGAACTCACAACTTTCCTTATACAAGAGTCTGTGTAGACTCTACATGACACTAAGGCTCACGCCTATGGGGGAACCAATAAGCAGCTTATAGTTTATGAGAACACATAGTTAAGAGAACATTGGCCGTAACAAGTGAAGTGCTCCATAAGGGTGCCAAGTATTAGCTTAAACGCAATCTTTTTAAAACGAATCTAGAATCCTTATTACACTGCAGTAGGGTGAGGTGCTCCCGGTCAAGTCAGGGTTAAAGCAATCTTTGGCCAGTGTGCTTTATCCACACCTATGAACATACGTTGTCAAGATGTGATACAGTCTAAATATTTATTAAGGGAAGGTGTATTCCAAAGGACTATATGAGTAGTGGACATAAAGTTAACCTAATAATCATGCTTTCCTATCAAGTATCCAGGTATAAATAATTGTGTAAAGGCATACTACTCTGACTTTAAAAGATACTTCTCATGTTCTAGACCAACTGAAACATAGGGGCTAATATAGGTGTCAATACCGAATAGAAATAACTGCTTTGTTTGAACGTCTTCCAAATTAAAAAGCACCTACTAATTTTGAGCGGAGCGATGTGCTAGCAATGGCTTGGAGCAGCGGCAGTGCGGAGGGCTACAGCAAATGTATGACACGGTAAAGGCAGACCTAAGGGAGAGCAGGACTGGAATCTTGTCGGTGTGTTGTGTAGAATGTTTTTCTTAGGAGTTGGAAAGGAATGGTAAGATAATGATGATTGCTGTTCCCTTGGAAGATGAATTCATATAACCCATGCTGAATGTACACCCTGGAACTCTGTATGAAGCTTATAAAACTGGGAAGTTTGCTTTGCCGGGAGAAAAATGCCAGTTTTCAGGCAGTGTGAGGTACAGGACTTAGAGCAACCCTTTCTCCCCGCTCAAGGATGAACTTTTGTACAGTACTGACAGAAAGTACAACGAGCTTACTAAAATACAGAGGGAGCTTTTTGCTCACCCAGCTCAGGAGAGGGCTGCTGGAAGCTCAGTGAGGAGAGGACTCGGGGACCCTGCTGACACTCAAGCACCCTCAGGTCACACAACACTGTTGTTAACTGAAAATTTTTTTCTAAAATTCACATTATTTTTTCTCTTTTATTCTCTCTTTAATTTTTTAAATTTTATTTCTTTATTACAGTTTATTCACTTTGTATCCCAGCTGTAACCCCCTCCCTCACACCCTTCCAATCTCATCCTCATCAACTCCCTGCCCCTTCCCCAGTCCACTGATAGGGGAGGTCCTCCTCCCCTTCCATCTGAACCTAGCCTATCAGGTCTCGTTGGGACTGGCTGCATTGTCTTCCTCTGTGGCCTGGGAAGGCTGGCCCCACCACCTCAGGGGGAGGTGATCAAAGACCCAGCCACTGAGTTCATGTCAGAGACAGTCCCTGTTCCTATTACTAGGGAACCCACTTGGACACTGAGCTGCCAAGGGTTACATCTGTGCAGGGGTTCTAGGTTATCTCCATGCATGGTCCTTGGTTGGAGAATCAGTCTTAGAAAAGAACCCTGTGCCAAGATTTTTTGGTTCTGTTGCTCTCCTTGTAGAGCTTCTGTCCCCTCCAGGTCTACAAATACTTTGTTGAAAATGTCATAGATGAGTATTGTACTTTCATCCTTTCTACCCCACCCTCTTGTCTCTCAACTTCTCCCAAGTCCCTACTTCCTTAATTATTACTGATGCATACACACACACTCATATCATTTTTAACCATAATTTTCTTTCAAGCAACTATTTCAGCAATGCCTAATTCCAGAGGTCATATGCTATAAAGAGAATGTGTCTTTTTTTTTTTTTAAGCTGGCATCATGGCCAAATTCCGGTTTTGGTACCTTTTCATCTTTTTCAGTGAATGTCCCACCATTTCCTGATTTCTTGTTGATGGCCTGGGCTACACCGACAACCTAGAATAAGAAGAGAAAAGCAACACAGTTTTTTCGTTACTTTCAGTTCCTCAGAGTAAATGTGTTTTATGGAGGAAATAGGCTGCTTAAAAGCACAAAGCTAAAAATCTACAACAAAACTCCCGAGTCCAGACTTCTATTCTTAATAAGAATAGCAATATTCTTAATTTCCTGGAGCCCAAACTGGACTTTGGGATTTTATCTTACATCCAGATTAAACTAGCTCGTAATTATGTTCTAAGTAAATATTCTGTAGTTTTCTAGTACAAAAAAAAAAACTTTCATAGTTCTAATAAAGTATATAATTAAGCAAACATTTTACATTGATTTCTTCTATTTCAAAAAGGGTAAGTGCTCATTTACTAAAAACGAAGCAGGGCCCAGTGGCCAGTTACAGGGGAATGCAGGAGAATCATTAGTGCAAAAGAATTTCTCATGCAGGAATGCAGCTCAGCTTCTTTTGAAACTTCTGGCCTTGAAAATTATTTGACCTTCAACAGAATTATTTTTGGGAAAAGAAGTTATTAAAAAACCAAAACAGGAATTAACAGGCGAAGTCTACTTTCACATAGGTCAGAAGGAATTTGAAAGATAAACTATACTTAAGTTGTCCAAGCTAAACTTGGCCCGTGTGCCTTTAGATCCACAGAAGATTTAGAAAGACCTAAAGAAACTGCTCATCTCTCAGCTGGGAGCGACATTATTCTTGTCCAGGTTCTAGCTTCAGCTGGAGGAATTACTTCCAGTCTACAGCAACTTACAACTTACTTCAGTTTCCTTGTAATTCAAATTCTACTGCTTCCTTTTCCCGATTTAGTATCATCAAGATAAACTATTTCCCCACTAAGCGATCACACTTTAGGGAATGCAGCCTTAGTTCTTCTGAATGGGAGGTTCATCTTTCATTATAATTCTCTACCTACAAGAAAATGATACAAATTCTCCCTCAGGAGGGCAGATCAGAAAAGAGACATGCATTCTCAGGAGATGCAGTTTTCTGGTACTCTCGACTCTGGTTTTTGTTGTTGTTATCTCCTTCTTTATTATATCATAAAAGAATAATATTTTTTAAAAGAGAATTGTTCATTTACCCTAACCACCTTTGTTGCTTTTGGTTTGACTCACCCTGACTTTCACAGGCTCCTTGTATAATCTTAAAGTTTCTAGATGCTCTAGTCTTAGTGACACGTGCCTGGGAAAGATTTTGGCTCAGGTCAACTAGGTCTGGCTTAGAGTAGGTATTTTCACTTGAAACAGAACTAACGAGAACAACCTAATCTGTCACAGGCCCTAATCTGTAGCAGTGCAAGTCTAACCTGATTTTAATTGTTCGTTCATTCATTTATCCAACAAGTGCTAAACTGCCTACTTAAAAAAAAAAAAAAAATCAAAGGGCAACAGAAGAAAAGGAGACCTGGAAGAGGTTCAGAATTTAGTGGGCAAAGTGTGGCCCATGCAGACCCAGCATATGGTGTGATGAGTTTTTAGGGCGCAGTTACTCACACTGAGGACACAGTTTTAGCCTTTCTGAGGAGTGCTCAGAAAGGATAACACGCTTACTCAAAAACACACAGCTATTTAAAAGCTGACTCCAAATCAAATTGTAGAAACCTTTTAGTCCATCAATATGTTACCATAAATTGATAATGAGATAAATTAAGTCTTAAAAGAAATAAAATCAGCCGCACAATGCTGAAATTGAGAGTTAAAAAAAAAAAACATATTGTGACTTGATCAGGTTGTTGAAGTCCCCTGAAAATGAAGCCAACCTTAATTAAGGACAGGCCGTTTGCTTCTCTGAGTTCCTGGCTACCAGCTATAGAAACTTTGACCTGGCCGGTAGGCTATAGGATCAGTGTCTGGAAATGACTGGATAACCAGGGAGTCCCACAGAGAAGTGTGGGTCAAAGAACATCAGTTCCCACTAGACACTCGGATTCAAAACACTGCTGGACCTGGAGCTCCCCGTTCCTTCCATTTTAGTATCAGAGCATCCAGAACAAGGCTTCTTCAGCAGACACGTGGTGATCCCCGGAGCTCTCCCTTTAGTAAAACCTGTGTCCCAATTTTCCTCTCTCCTTTCCCTTCCTCTTTCCTCACTCCCCTCCCTCGTTCTTTCTCTCTCACTCTACAAGCTTAGACACCTTTGTTTGACCTCGCAGCAAGCCCCCTGCCTCCACCTCTCATATTTTATGTTTGCTGGCATGACATCTTGCCTTTCAACTTAACTTTCAATTTATGGTTTTACACTCAGAGATATTTATCTATGAATAAGCATTATCTGTAACTATGAGATTAAAAGTTTTCTTTCTGGTTGAAAGAAAAATATCTTTGAATCCATTATCCGTTTCCTATTTGTTTGTTTGTTTGTTTGTTTGTTCGTTTTTTCTTCTTTAGATACTAGTGCCTATTGCTCATTTCTAAAGATTCTAACTTGGGCTGTAAATTCACCATGAGCAGAGTAGGTGTGGCCTACTATTTGTTCAGTGATTTGCATGAATTTGAATTTGCTGCCTGTGTGTGGTCCAGGCTTAAGCAGAGGGCACGCTCCACCACTGCTGCTCATGACTACTGATGGCGATGAACTCAGCTCATAGGTAGAATGTCAGGAATGGGCATTTTCACAGAGTTCACTTGAAGCCCACTTGCCTCTCAGCAGCAACATGGCCTCCCCTACAGTCCACAGGTGCCACTGGCATACTTAACTCTCTTCATATGGAATCTCTGACACTGTGAGCCCATTTGGGCTTTTGGAGCTCATTTTCCTTACCTTGGATTCCCCATCTGGCATCTATTGGTACCACACCCCCAACCTGCCCGTTTTATACTCATTTGTATAGTTTAAACATTGCTTTTGGTAACATTTGATCTTGGACCAGTTTGCAGAATGCTAAGATTTCTATATCAATTTTGTCTTCTAAAGTCTACCAGGTTGGTTTGAAAATGTACTTTGTATCCCCTAGTACCAAACATTTACTATTTTATTGTTCCTGAGAAGCCACAGTGAACTAATTCCAGGTTCCTGCCATTCAGATGCCAAAATCAGAAAATGCTGATCTCCTTCATCTAATATGACACATAGTTTGTATATAACACACACACACTCCTCCTTTCAGTCTCTGCTAGATTACTTATAATACATGATACACTGTAAATGCTATCTTAGTAGCTGCTACACTGTATTAGTTAAGGAATAACAAAAGAAAAGGTTTGTATATATTCTGAACAAGTAAATTTTTGCCCACATATTTTTATCTAAAGCTGGACGAATCTGTGGAGGCAGAACCCAGTTACAGAAGGCTGTCTAAACGTAATTTCCTCTATTGGTAAAGAAAGATAAGTACTAAGACAATGCCACAGAATGAGTTAGTCCAACAATAAATACTCATCCTTTCTGGTCACCAATGACTTTTCTACTACTGATATTGTAGGCATAGGTGAGAAGTTTTTGGTGTTGTTTTTTGTTTTGTTAGGAAGACTGAGTACAGCATTTACATTAAAAATTAGGCAAGTGAGAGCTGGAGAGATGGCCCAGCAGTGAAGAACACTGGCTTAATTCTTTCAGAAGACACAGTTTTTATTCCTTGCACCCACATGGCAGATCACAGCCACTTGTAACTCCAGTCTCAAGAGATCCAACACCCTCTTCTGAACTCTGCAGGCATCAGGCACAAAATGGTACAAAGACAGACATGCAGGCAAAACATCCATACACACAAAAACAAGTAAATTTAAAAAAATAAGCAAGTAGCTAAGATTTCAAGGCCAACTTGGGACATATAGTGAGTTCCAGGTCTGCCAGATCTATATATTACAAAACTGTATCTCAAAAATAAATGATAGATGGGTAAATACATGATAGATGAATTTATAGATGACAGATAGATGAATAGCTGACAGATAGATTGATAATAGATGGATGGATGGATGGATAGATAGATAGATAGATAGATAGATAGATAGAACCTCCACCAAAACCATACCAACCAACCATTTCTCTCAAGAGATTACTAGATCAGAAAAAAAAGTGTGTGTGAGTGAGTGTGTGTGTGTGTGTGTGTGTGTGTGTATGTGTGTGTGTGTGTATGTGTGTGTGTGTTCTTCCACCTTCAGGTGGATGTCATTCTAAAATCAACATGGAACACAGCAATAGGTTAAAAATAGACAGTTGGGACTACAGCTTAGTGATAGAATATTTGTCTACCATGAACAAGGCTCTTAGTTCAAACATTAGCGTAGCAGGGACAAAAGAAAGGAAAGTTACATTTGTCTAAACAAAGATAAAGCCAAAAAGTCACCAATGATCTGATATTCACCTATCCAGAGCAAAGTTAGCAACCTCTGCCCTCCTTGTGTGGCTACAAAGGCTTTTTTTTTCTAGTCTCCTATTGATTGCCCTTTGAACAAATTGGTCCATTTTCTTAAGATCAAATAATTACTTTGTGGTTAACTTTGTCTTTGTTTGATTTTTGAGACAAAGTCTCTCCTTAATTATTATAGCTTAGGCTGGTCTGGACCTTACTATGTAGCCAAGGCTAGCCTGGGAATGTTGATCCTCTAGCTTCCTAGTCTAGATTACAAGTATGAACTAAACAGCTTTTAAGAACTCTTTTATTGCAAGTGTATGTTCCGACTTCACATTTGAGAGTGAAAGCAACTACAAATGTCAGCTTCATTATCAGGAAGCCCATGTGCTTGCTGCCTACCTGGTGCCCGAGGCTATGTTCTCAGGCAGAAAGGAGCCTCTATGTCACCTATGTCACCGGTATTCCTCACATCATCAATGACACTATGTCCCTACAGGATTGAATGTTCTCTCGAAATGACTTGAGTCTCTCTGGGCAAGCAATGTGGAATGTGACAGCTGCTCATTTCGGGGACAACCCATCACTGTCACAGACAGCAACCTCTTATTCAATAAGCGGTTAATCCCAGATGTTTGCTGAGGTCACATATCAATCTCAAGACATCCTCCTGTTTCGGTGTCCAGTGGCTGCTCCACATGGAAGCAAAAACCCAGGGAGGAGTGGAAGAGACCACAGATATGGATGCCCCTCCACCCTTGTCTTGTAAGGCCTCATGCAGGATAGTCTAACCTAAGCCAAAGCCATACCCCCCCCCAAAAAAAACACCTAGAACACAGCAACATACTGTAAATACAACAACAGTAATACCCAATGTTATCAACTTGTGAAGAATTCACCCAAGCGTTCTCAAAAGTTCACTTTGTAAATGAATGAGTTTCTTTGGCGCTGGTGTAAAAGCAACTTTTATTCATCTGTTTCAGTTGTTGTCTCAGAGGATTACTGCCTCTGTCTGCTGACCTAGGCCCTAGTCTTCCAGCCTCTGTACAATCTATCCTAGGTCTACAATGTTTTCAGCCTCTGAGACTTACTGTCACCCTTTCTTGTTCTTACTGAGCTCTGGGCTAGCTGGTTCAACCTGAGTTGAGTTCTGGCTCAAATCCTCTCCCAGATAACTTATCCAATCTGGTTTCTCTCAGCCCCTGAATTGCTCTGCTTGGCTTCAAACTAACTCCAGCAATCTTTTCTAATCTTCCGGCTCCTTCTCATTCTCTGGCTCATTCAGTTTTCCCCTGAGTCTAGCTTGTTCTCTCTCTGCAACTCGTCTATTACTGTTCCAATAAAACTGCCTCCTTTCTCTTTCTCTCCCATTCTCCCTCCCTCCCCCTCTCTCCCCCCCTTTACTCCTCTCTCCTACCCCTTCCCCTCCTCTTTCTCTGCATTACCCCTTAAGTAGCTTCCCTTTCCTCTCTCTTCTTGTGAGAGTTGGGTATATCTTATTCTGTCAAATCTTTCTCTGATTCATCACTTTTTCTGCCAATCAATTAGACATCACTTTCAAACATGGGTGCTTCCTCTTACAAACTAACTTACCTTCATTGTTTGGGATGAAAGGCATGTACAACCACCCTTGGAACTTAGCTTTTCTTTATCTGATACTTGTTCTATACCAGGCTGTACTTGAACTCAGATCTGCTTTCCTCTGTCTCCTGGATTAAAGGCATGTTTATGTTCCAGCTGATCACGCAGACCTAGAAGATCTTTGGATGTGATCTCTTGCCAGAGCAGCCATGTTCTGAATTAAAATTCCTCTACAAGCTGGGACTTTTCTTCCCAGAACAAAGGGAGAAATAGTCATATGTTAAATTTTTCCCATTAATAAAAGGAGAATGGTGAGGGCACAGGTTAGTTTTCTTGTAAATACCCGACAAGAAGAAACACAAGTAGACAGAGGTTATTGATGAGTTGTGATATGGAAATGTAAGCAAAATTAAACCCTTTCCTCACTGACATGCTTTTGGTAATGATGTTTCATCATAGCACTAGGAAAAAAATCTAAGACATATCTCTTTCTCATGAAATTTAGCCTGGAGGCCTAATTTTCTCTTTGTGGTACAGAAGAAAGAAAAATTTTAGATGAAGTTTCAACATAAATTTTTATGTGATGTAGATATTAAAATATAGTTGGATTTAAAAAAGAAACATGAGTCAGATTTGACAAAGCACGTTCCCTGTGTAACTTTAGTTCTTAGATGAATACGGATGTTGGCACATATGTCTATTGAGAGTTGTAATTTCACTGACAATTACTTGAAAAATTTATGAAAAATATGCAATGTTGGGCCAAATATTACACAGAGAAATTGTCTATTCTTTTCTGCAAGTGGTTCCAGATCCTTAACACTCATCACTGAGGACGACAGAAAACTCATGAAAATTAAATTTACGAATGATCTGTAAAATTAAAAAATGCATCAACAAGCATCAGAATGGTTGCAGAATGTACCCGTGAAACTGAATCCTCTACTGAGTAAAGGATAGCATGAACCAAATTTTCTAAGCGTTCACACGAGCTTTCATGGAGTCCTGGAGCTAACTGAATCCTCAAGTCTGGATTGTGTATGCACTTTCTTTTCACTCTGGGTCCATGGTGTAGATGTAAAGATTTCACCTATGAGACTGTGTGTTTTTCATCTGCTATTCTTAGGAAATGTTCCTACCCACCCCCTTGGGAAAGTGATTGCCGTCTTCTCTGAAAGCGCTCTTGTTTATTATTTAAGTGGTAATGTGGAAAAGGGAAGGATCTTCACCATCACAGCATCCATCCAGAACAAACAGAATCTGCTCCCAGCACTTCTATTTTGTTTCTAAAACAAACCTACAAGAAAGAGCACGGCGGGGGGGGGGGGGGGGGAATAAGCTCAGGGAACAATTTAAAAGTTTTTAGAAGCTAGCCAGTTCTTTCAGACTAAAATAGACCCAGACCAACTGACAGTCCACTAATAAACCTTGCCGAGTTTTGTTAATTATATTTTCCTTGGAACTGAAGGGGTATAAGCTATCACTGTAACATTTTATTTGTACCGAATTTCCTTGTCAAATTTGAGGAAGTCTCCACTGCTGCATAGGACACAGGATGGATCTTCCGCCTCTGCTCTCAAGGTGGAGTAAACACTGATGTGCAGATCATGGGAGCACGGGTTTCCTCATGAAAGGCTGCAGGCAAAGACACACATGAACGCAGCAGCAGGCCCCCAGGCTTGCTCTGCCAGGTCTCAGCAACTTGGCCCAGCCTTTCGTGTGAATGCTGAACCCATTTACCATCCAGCTCGCACAGAATTGTTTCCGGTGCACATGCCCTCATGGTCCAAATGGAAAAATTAAAAACCAAGATTTTTTATTTTTATTTTGCCTGCTTTTTAAATTTTTTATTATCGTTGTTGTTGTGATTTGCTCTGAGAAAAGGTTTTTTTTTATAGGTAACTCAGGCTAGTCTTGAATCAATAATCCTTCCTCCACGTTCATCATACCAGACTTAGAGATATACACCACCATACTCAGCTTCCCGTTTATTTTTCGTGTCTCTTCTGATGAGACCAGTATCTACGTATCTCAATGATCTGACCATTACTTGTCAAATTGAGACTGAGGGTTACAGAAAATATGTGAGAATATTTTTAAATGATCAAACATAGGTCATAAAAAGCTTAAACTCTACAAGGCATTTACTTTTGCATATTGTCGTTTGAATAACATGTCTTCATGCCATATTTTGTGGCTTGAGTGTACATTAAATGGCTTTAATTCACCAAACTATTTATCTCTCGGGAATCTATTAAAAACTGGCAGGTCTTTTTGCGTTCATGTATTTGCATTATTCGATAATGTCCTGCTTTCCGTCTCCTACTCACCCTTACCCAAATTATCCACAGAGAAAACAGCAGTAAGCTCCAAATGATGGGTCTGTCAGTGAGAGTTAGTGTCTAGGTTTGGTCCCTATAAATACAAAGGAACACTCGTTTCTAGCATGTAACAGGGAACACTACTTCAGGGAAGGACAGTGTTTCAAAAATAGGCCATCTGGTCTAGTGGCAGCTGGTTTCTCTGTACTTCTTTACTAAACATAAGAGAATTCTGTCTGCTTACATAAATAACTAATGCAGGTGGCTAAAATAAAAATGGTCTCAAGCGCCTTTGCCTGAAAAGTCCAGAATTAAGTCTGAATGAAATTTAATAGGAGGTCTGAAAAAGCATGCTTGCATTTTTTATTTCCAGTTTGCTTTCTGGGTATATCATGGTTGCTTACTGGGGCATGCTGGCCCAGCTTAATGCAAAAACCCTCTTGTAACTCTTCTGTCCGTGGTAAATGCTTGCCCGTGGATTCCTCTTAAGGCATCAGAGAATGTGCCCCATTGCCCCGTCCTTCCTTGTCTCATGTTTTGAAAGAATCTTTGTGTTCAGTGACCTGAGCCCTAACATTGAAGGGCCATCAGAAGACAGTCAGGTCCCCTGATTGTGCCCATATTACCTCATCAGAGCACCCACACACACACCTTCCCATGCAAAGCAACTAGGCACTTTTTTGTCTTGTGACCGCACAAGACCAAAAGTGTACTTATAGATCTTGATTTGTAAGTTTCTGGTCATGTGACTGTGACCAAGAACCCTAAATGTTGCAGTCTTAGTTTCCTCACCTGTTAAGAGGACAGAAGATGACTACTTCCAAGGGTGTTATGAAAATGACAGGCACCTAGAACAATTCCCACAGTGTTTATGCCAGAAATATCACACATGGCAACTGTTTTCTACATATAAGGCAATTGGTTCCCAAGTCCTGTTCCACACCACTTAATCACTCTCATACACAACCTGGACAGCTCTTCTGTCCTTTCATTGATTTTCCACCATCCCCCCACCCCCTTTGGTTATTCATTTGTCTCTGGCTAATAGCTCCTTGACCTTTCAGAAATAGAATACTTTAGCTTCCTCAAGCTTCTTTAGTCTTATATTTTTCTTCCCATCAACCCCTATCTTAAGAGGGAATAGGGAGAAGAGGGAGGAATACAAAAACTGATCCTCTGCACTGCATGAGTAATTATGATCCCAGCTTCTGAAATAACATTTCTAAATCCATTACATCAATGAATTATAATGTAACATAATATAACATTATGGGAAAAAAAAAAACTCCTGAGATTTTTAATTTGCTAAAATATCTCACAAGAACAAGAGGCTGGGCTGGCAAGATGGCTCAGCAAATAAAGGGGCTTGCCACTTACCCTAAAGACACGAGTTCAATTCTCAGGGTCCATTTGGTGGAAGGAAAGAACCAACTCTTAAAAGTTATCCTCCAATCCTCATGTGTATATGTTTGCACACACATATGCATGTGTATATACACAGATAAATAAATTAGTAAATAAATAATAAGCAATACTCAGTATTTTAATGAACCCTAAAAATCTTCCATAGTGTCCTGGCCTATGTCAGAGCACAGACTTCAGTGTGTAACATGAAACCTCCCCACCCACACAGCTGTCAGGACTATTTCCCTTGAAAGACTGCTGTCCCTAAAAAAATATAAAACCTTTTATAAACAAGAGATAAACAGTAATTCAATAATCATAGCTCTTTTGAGTTCTCTGGTAAGTAATTAGAATGGGAGAGAACTTAATAGGAATGATTTAAACAAAATGAAGGCAAAACCGCTCTGCTTCAATTATGAGAGGGGGAAAAAAAAAGAGTAGGCCATTTTTCTTTTATGGTTGAAAGTTGGTTAAGGGATAATAGACAGAACAACCAACCCCACGTCTTTGCCACTGTCACTGGGCCCAGACTGATTACAAGATGGCTAGTGACTGCCTCGGACTCCTCTTCTTCCTTCATTTACAAGTTTCGCTACTGCTACTTACTCATTTTTTTTTCCCAGAAAGCACTAGACAGTACTTCCTGACCATTTCCAAAGTGTCACAAAGCATGACTCGCCCACTGCACTCATGAATGCAGGTCTGGCGGGGTGGGTCTTTTTATTACCCCCCAAGTTGCAGAGATGGAAAGCAGAGCTCAAAGGGATTAATCCTGATTAGTCATCCAGGAAGCAATAAGAAGGGGCTCAAACTCAGAGCAAACAATCTTTACAGTTATTCCGAAGTCCTGGCTGTGCCATAAATTTTCATTTAAAAGATCTGTGAGACTTCTGGTAAAGTTAGTAGTTGAGAGGCTATCACTGACTGATGTGATAAAGGAGAAGAGAAAATAATAAGAAAATAATTTTTATACTGCTCCAAATCGAGAGAGGGGCTTTGGAAGTTCGCAAAGGTGATGGAAAACAGGTGGAGAAAAATATTGGCAACTGCACCGAGAGGGAATAAGCCATGTCAGACACCTCCAGCCAGGCTCCCTGGTGGCTCGGGAGCAGAAGCCTCAACCCAAGGGTGAGTACATCCAGGCAGTCCTGCCCCAGCTTTGCAAACCCCAAACCAGCTGTGGGTTTTAGTCAAACAGTGATTCCTCCTGTGGAAAGGTCAGTGCTAGAGAAGCCAGCGATATCCATTTTGCCATATGACTCAGAGGGCAGCGGCCAGGCACACCCTAAAAAAAGAACCTATCATTTAAAACTTAGCTACCCTAAGGGCCTGGCAACAAGGAACAACCACAAGTCTGAGAGCTTCCCTTTAACCTGCAACAGCCTGAAATGAGAAACCCTCTAGGAAGCAATAAGGGCGACGAGGGGGACCAGAAACTGACAGGAGAAAAAGTGCAGTTGGCAGGAGGCTTACCTCAGGAAGTGAAGTGTGTGGGCAAAGGTCGCCCTGACATAGCTCTGGGGAAAGGGGGTGTCTCTTTAACCGAGGTCAGCAAGTTAGTTACTCTGTGTCCACCTGTCTCCCTTCAGTGCTGTGGAATCCGAGAACTCTAAAGCTCCAGGAATCTTCCTGACATGTGCAATTATACTCCTCCAGTAGAATGACAAATAATTAGGTCTCAAAAGCACAAACCTCAGGACCATGGCTGCTTCTTAAATTCCTTCTGGAGACACACCCTACCTAGGGGTATACCCTAACTAGGGGTGCATGGTCTGGGGAGTCTCACGATAGGAGAACTGGCCCAGCTCACAGACTAAAAAGTTAAATGTGCCTATAACAGGAAAAGAAGGGATACTATTAAAATGAAGACAGATCTAGCCAACATCCGACCCTTGTTGGATACAAATTCAATATGAGGATAAAGCCTAGGAAAGGCACGAGTTTGTATTCGGCTGTCCCACAGTCCATGCAGGCTGTGCAGTTGGTTTACAGAAGCCTACAGCGGGCTTTGAAAACACACCACCACCCACAATCCCTGAGGACCTTGTGGAGGTTTGAGTGAGAAATGTTTTCCATAGGCTGAGGTATTTGAACACTCCAGCTGACTGTGTTATCTTTGAAGGATATGGGGAGGTTAAGTAAGTCGATGGAGACAGTCACTGAGAGTTCATAGCTTTGCCCCCACCTCCAGGTAACTCTCTCTGTTTTGTGCTGGAGTCTGAAAATGGGATCTCTCAGTTTCTCACTCTGGTGTCTCCCTCACCATCGCAGACTGTCCCTCTGGTAACGCAAACCAAAATAAAACTTCCTCCTTAATGTTGTCCTTGGTCAAAATGTTTTATCCCAGCAACAGAAAAGCAGTTAATACAGATGTTCTGGCTCACCTGGTGTTAAACCTTAATTTTATATATCAGCCTCTTTTAGTGAACCCAGCCGACAGGTATAACTATTTCTGAGTGTGCCTGTGAGGGTGTCTCAAGAAGAAACAGCACTTGAATCAACAAGCCTGTGAAGAGGATTCTTCATCCACCAATTCAGGTGGACACTGACCAATCCACTCGGAACCTGGGTGGACCAGGACAGGCAGAGACAATCTCTCCTCTCTCCTGCAGCTTTGCTAGCCATCTTCCAGCTCCATGCATCAGAACTCTATGTTTTAAGGCCTTTGGATTCGGTCTTAGCTAGCAGCTCCCAAGCATTTCAAGCCTTAGGTCTCAGTGAACTATACAACCCACAGGAATAGTTGTCGGGGCTAATGAAGGAAGATGAAGGGCTTCTCGTCTTCCAGTTGTGTTGGCTAACTCCCATAAATCTCAGCTGTATCTATAACCATCCTAATGACTCTCTTTATCTGGAAAACCTGCTGCCCTCTCAGAATCCCGTGATTGGTGGTAATGTGAATTGAGATTTGAGAACGTGCAATTGAAACATTCGGTTTAATTGACATCTTACTATTTTTTTTTCATAGAAGTGCAAAATGATGAGGGAACTGAGCGCTATCAGTATTCAAATCTCGTAGGTAGGTAAAAATATACAATATTTTCACTTACCTGTTATATTTTTATACTTAAATGTATGTCATTGAAATTAGCTACAATTTCAGTTTTCCAAAATTGCAATGTAAATCCAAAAAAATCAACTGCTAACCATCACAACTAACCATCACAACAGCCATTTATGAAATAAGCATTATTTAGACAGTGACATACAATGTGAAAGAAATCCATTAGAATCACACCATATTTACATATATAAGATAGACTAGGACACTCCAACCGCAGAGGGGAGACAGGGAGTAAAATGTACACAATTTGTTTCCCAATAAATAGTCATGGGAAATTTTCTAATTAGCATTTAACATTGTAACTATAGTTTAAAAAAATCTCAAGCAGAATACTGAAGTATTTACATATTAATTTAAATGATAATTTGGCACTACAGTATTATTTCATACGTGTGAGGGTAAAAATATGTTCTTCAGAATAGAAAATATTTCCAAGTGGCCTTCTATATAAGTGAAAAATTGGCTCACCTCTCCCCTGTGGTTCTTAATTGGCATACAAAGGACGCTCTGTGTCTTGTAGCCTGTAATTTGGTCAACCTCTGCATTAAACCGGGGATCCTAGGAAGGAAAGAGAAATCAAATTTATTGGTCGACCTGTACAAAGATTGATTTGATTTTTCTTCTGCATTAGATTAGAGAAATCTATCCTTTGACTTACCTTGTTACTATTGAGTAATGACTTTATCATTGTGAAAGGCATCAAATCACGTAAGCCCAGAGCATTTGACAAAGATGAGTTTCAGGGCTGGGTTTTTTTTGGGGGGGAGGTTAAAAGGGGGAGCTCCAGTGTTTATGAAAACAAAGCACCCTACCCCTGACATTTTGACAATTGTTCAAAAATAAATGATACACAAAATAATTAGAGGGCTGTAGAATTGAGGAAAAAGTAGCCTCTGACCTCTGACAAAAACTGTCTGTCCCCATCTGTCTACAGTCTGGTGCTACTGTGTCACAGAAAGCAGCTCTGTCCTCAAACCTTTCCAACAAATGACCTCATTTCTTTTATAAGGATTGTTCTACACATCCGCTCTGTCCTTCTGAGGCAAGATAGTAAAATAAAATGGAAATTATGGGGAAATGGAAAAGAAAAGGGCCCTCTCATCCTACAGTCTGGCCAAACCCTCTCACCGGCTCTATGAAAATCTTTAACTCTAGCACCAACATTTTCTATAAATGCTACTGCCATACAATTAATATTCATTTCATAGACAGCTCTCTTTTTGTTAAAGTAACAATGACCGAAGACTGAATGTATGTGATTTTAAGCAGGGCCTCAACCCTTTCCCCAGGCATGGCCTAGAAATGTTAACTTTGTTTATGCTAAAGATGCCTTCCTTCATCCTTGTAAAGTCTAAGGGAAGTCTTCAGGCTGCTTGAGGTTCTCAGCGGGGAGCAATGCCTTCTCCCTCTGCCCTTCAAAGTGCTGACACTTCTCTGTTGGGTGTTAGTAAGGATTCTGTTTGCTCTTGAATCTCTTTGCTCTTAAAATTGTTCTAACTGCACGTCTAAATGTGTGTGAGCACATGAAAGCATGTGCTCACAGAGGCCAGAAGGCACCAGATCCCCTGGAGTTCACGTGAGGGCAGCGGTGAATGTTTTGTGATGAGTGATAGGAACTGAACAAACTCTAATCCTCTCCATGCGCGGCAGTTGCCAGGTGACATCTCTACTTGTTAAAGCACAGGGATATATACGTCAGAACCACAGAGGGTAGGTAAAGAGTGTGAAAGTTCTAAATGTGGGTCAAATTAAGGTACAAGGCAGTCTTCCGTTATTCTTTAGATTAGCAAGCTCTATAATTTAGCTATAAATTCTACGAAATTTTTTTAAAATCTCTTTTTCATTCATTATTGTACTCTTGATACTTGGTGGTTATTAATAATTGGGAGAACTATAATAAATGATCCGATCGTTATCACGTGTGGCTATTTTTATATTTGTAATCCTCAAAGCAAACCTTGTTCATTAGGACTGAAATTTTGGAAAAGAAGATCAGGGATAAGCGTAGAACATCAGGTTGGAATGAAGCAAGCCCTCCAGAGCATAAAACAGGAGCTAGCCCTGTGCTCTACCTAATAATAGTATCCAAAAGCTGCACTTGGAATTCCCCTCAGGACTATGGAATATTCCCTTAGGAAAACTCTCATCTTTTGAATGTCATTTCTATTTTTTCTTTAACTTGGTCGAAAGTCGTGCAAAGCCAAAGCTGTGAACAAAGCAGGTGATTACACCAGATTCTATCAAACGGGGTCAGAAATGAGGCCAATTTTCTCAAGAGGATAAAGCTGAAGTTGGTTTCAGTTTAAAGATAACTTCAAAGGAAAAGATAAAACGGTATAAATACTTTACATTATAACCATCACTGCATTCTTGTTTTTTTTTTCTGTAAATATGCACAAGGTTTTACTCTGACACACAGGAGGTGTTTGCTAAATGTTTCTAGTAAAATAGTTCTTATTTTATCTTTCTGTATCTAGATTTTTTTATCTTTAGACTTTATCAAAGGAAAGTAGAAAGAATATTGATAGTGATGGACAAAAGGGGTAAAAATTAACAAATTAGTAAATTATTTTACATAATATTAAATCAAATGTTAAGAATAAAAATGTACCTTTTGTAATAACTTTGTTAATGAATGTTGTAATTACAAATTCAGTTTATCAACTATTTAATCAACACAGTAGAATTTCTATCTACACAGCAAAACTGCAACACAAACATGGGACATCAGGTTAGTGGAAGTTTTAGGCTGACTGCATATCAGAGGGCAGGCATAGGTAAAAACTGAAGAGGGATTGTGAGCATTCTCCCTTCCCCCATTACTCACTCTGCGATCCCTTCAGTTTGACTGTTTCTGAGTTTTAACAAAGGTATAAAGCTTTGCTGAGTTCTGCGGCTCATCTGATCAAATTGCTGAACCCGACAAGGTTATAGGAATTCCTACTATGGACAACAGGAAGGAAGTGTGGGTTGCCTGGGATCCCATTTGAGGCAGGTGTTGGGAGAAAGCATCCTGGAGGGACTGACACCTTAACATACAGGGTTTGTGACCCCAAGTTGTGTTAGAATTAAACAGAACTGCAAACTCCCACCTGATGCGGACGAATTGAGAATTGGTTGTTTGGAAAACCAAACAAAGTCTCAACATTAGACATCTGTGGACGTTCTTGGCAAAAGTGCCTGGCTTCAGACTATCCAAGAAAGACAGTCTAAAGAATAACTGCCCTGTACCCTTCAAACATACCTCCACCGAGAACAATAAACACAGTGATAAACTGTTTGAGCTTGGAAAGAGACACAAAAACTCTGCAAAATGTGATCCTAAATTGCATCCTGATTAGAAGAAAAAGAAAATAACTGTATGGGGGATGTTTAACAGGGTGACTGAAAATGACAGAGTACGGACTGTGCGGTGTTTTATACGCATTAGGTAAGAGCACTGCATCGCTGTCAAATTTTCCGAATTTGATCATGTTATTGTATGTAGAAGAATGTTCTTACTGAAAAGCACAAAACGAAGGGCCAGTGAGATGGCTCGGTGAGAAACGGTTCTTGCCACTCACCCTAGAAACTGGAGTTCAGTCCCTAGGACTCACATGGTGAGAGAGCTGACTCCCACAAACTGTCCTGTCTTCCACACGTGTGACATCACACACACACAGTATAACAAAAAAAAATTTTTTTTTAAACCACGGTGATAAATATTTAGTAAAAGTATGTCTTCAACTTACCTAATTATTTTTTAAAAATACTAAGCATGTGTGACTTCCAGGAGAGGGAGGGAGGAAGGAAAGAGAGACGTGGTGACTGAAAGAGGGGAGAACCAAACAGAACCCTGTGGAAGCTTCTTAGGCTAATCTGTGAATTTAAAATTAAAAAAAAAAAAAAACAGAAAACAAAAACAAATGCACAGAACTGCCTAGGAAGGCTCATTTTCTCCAAGAACGGCGTTTTTTTTAGATAATGCCTAAAATTAGCGCACTGAGCATGAACGAGCCCGGACGCAGCCGTTCCCAGACCATGCTCCCCGGGGCACAGCAACGCCACGAGGGTTCATGATTGATCTACACTGGAGCATCTGCTGGTGCTCTTTCCTCCCCTAATATTTATTTTGGAAATAACTGTACACAATTAGGAATTCACCAGAGAGACCTCACCCTCCTTTAAGAAGGGATCTCGATGAGCCCTTCAGAGGAAAGTGCAAGGACTGAGGAGGGAAATAAGTTGGTTTGTTCCCCTGGAAAAGAAGGAGCGGGGAGGAGGAAGTGAAGGCGGTGGGAACAGCAGTTCTGGGACGAGAGCTGCGTCAGCGGTGACACGACTTCTCGTTATCCTCACCCACGATCTCCAGAAATCGAGGTCCACGTGGCGTGCTGCCCACGCAGAAGCAGAACTTGAGGTTCGCATTCGAGTCAGTTCAGCAGAGAGGCAGGAAGGTGGCCCAGTTCCAGATGGTCTTGTGTAGGTATCGGGCATGTTGATAGCATATCTCATTAAGTCAATATCTTATACCTACCTACGTTTCCTTACCTTCTTACTGATAAATGTTTTACTATTAATAAATATACCACATTGCAGAGGTTAAACGTCTGCTGCCAGCTAATCAATCCTCTCCTTGGTATTCCTGGTCTAGCAGAATCATTGGGCTAAGCTGAGGATAGTGACTTATACTTGAAAAAAAAAGGCAATGTGTTAGTTGTCCAGTATTATCGGCATCTTCAAGCTTGTGTTATTGCATATAATTCTCTGTGGTGAATTTTTAAATAGAGAATCAGATGTTGATAATTTCTCTCAACTGAAGTATCCATGAAGCTTTAAAGATTGTTCTCGGCTTCAATATAAGCACTACTATATTTCATGGCCACCACCTGGATTTCTGCTGTGTTATGACTTTGAAAGCGTTCTGTAGCCAAATGACAGAAAGTCATTTTTACCAGTGCCTAGTTAAAGGACTCAGGACGCATCAAAACTTGTTCATATCTGACCACTTTCACAAGGGCGTGGAGACCAGATTTTTATTATTCAAATTATGCTTGAAGCTAAGAGGTGAATTTCTTACTAGACTTCTAGTGCTAACAGCAATGTAAATTAGAACACAGATGATGAACTCCACACTCATGATGGGATTAACAGACATGAAACTCTGCAAGGCCGCACTTAAACACTGAAGTAGGGAACCCAGGGTGAAGGGCAGGAGAAATCCAAAGCTAAGAGGCTTCACCCTAGGACTAGTGCAAATGAGAGGGACTGGTTGTCCTAGACCACAGCCTAAGAATTAAATCGATGACCACAAGGTGAAAACACACTGTCAAACATGCTAAATATGTTAAAATAGAGGCATGTGAAGAACAGACAGGCTGGAAACACGGAGGCCCACAGGACAGGTGACAGCCTTCTTAGCAAAGCTAAAGAATATTTATGGTCCTACAGTTTGAGGGTCTATGGTGCCGCTGAAAAAGTACAAACCTGCAGCAGGAGAGAATGAACCTGCAAATCTGTCAGCGGCGGAACTGTGGCCCTTGGAGTCAGGGTGGTGTTCCTAGCAGCACGCAGGGAGGTTGGGCCCTAAGTTTTCCCGAGAGCAACAAAATTGAAAAGAATTGTTTATACACAGAAGGTTCCGGGGGCGGAGTCATCTTAGGGGCTAAACTGCCTGGATAGCATGTCACATCCTCGGCCCCGATATCCCCCAGTGCCGTTATTCACCTGCCCTTTTCCAGTCATTTGCGATTCCTGTTTTCTATCACTGCCCTCTCCTCCCAGATTTGAAGCTCAGTAGATTCTGAAGCTGCCTGCGGCCCTCACCCCTTTATTCTAATCTTTCAGTTTGGAGCAGGATTCAGGACCCACTTCCTCGCATGCAGACTGTTAAAATAATCTATCCTCCCAGCTTCTAGATTTTCTTTCTAGTATGTTTTATGACAGGGGAAGATGAAACTTCACCTTTCTACAACACAATTTAAGACATACTCATCACCCTTAAACACTTCTTTAATTTCTCCTTCAGTTCTGACTCAATAATAGATTCCAAATCAACAGTTCCACAGTTTCCTGGCTGTGAACCCACAGTTCCTTAACGTGTGCTCAGACACTTACAGTCCTCAATCCAATTTCCTGGACTCTCCTTCACAATTTTCCCTACTGCTGGATCTCACCAGGCCCACATCCAAGACACTCAAATCCTCCATATTTTCCAGGGCCCATCCAAGTATTTCTTTCTCAAAAAAGCCTTTCCCCATCTTCCTCACTTGACATTATACTTGATCCTGACTACACTTTCCTTAATAGGTATGATTGGCTAGAGATCTGATATTTTATGCTAGAATTTCTAGATATCTATTGTATCTAACATAATTTTAATCCAACAAATATTTTCAAGTCCTATCTGCCAGACACTAAAACGGGCACTGGGAACATAGGAGTGACCTGGCCACACTGTGTATTCTAGCATTTGGCTAGAACAACTCTTGGGTACTGTAAGCTACCTTCTCACTAGACACAGCAGCATTTTACCCAATTAAGATGTTTTGTTTAAGAATGATAATTCTGCAGTCAGAACAAAACGACAGCCTACAGACTGGGAAAGGATCTTCACCAACCCTATATCTGACAGAGGGCTGATATCCAAATATATAAAGAACTAAAGTAGTTTAAAAGCAAAAATCAAGTAATCCACTTAAAAAATGGGGTAGGGAGCTAAACAGAGAAATCTCTGTAGCGGAATGTAGAATGGCAGAAAAACACTTAAAGAAATGCTCAACGTCCTTAGCCATCAGGGAGATGCAAATCAAAATGATCCTGAGATTTCACCTTGCACCCATCAGAATGGCTAAGATCAAAAACTCAAGTGGCAACACATGATGGAGAGGATGTGGAGAAAGGGGAACCCTCCTCCATTGCTGGTAGGAATGTAGGAATGTAAACTTGTACAACCACTTTGGAAATCAATCTGGAGCTTTCTCAGATAATTAAGAATAGTGCTTCCTCAAGATCCAGCTTTACCACTCCTAGGCATATATAAAAAAATATGCTCAGGTTCACAAGGACGTTTGTTCAACCATGCTCATAGCAGCTTTATTCGTAATAGCCAGAACCTGGAAACAACCCAGATGTCCCTCAACTGAGGAATGGATACAGACATTGTGGTACATTTACACAATGGAATACTACTCAGCAATTAAAAACAAGGAAATAATGAAATTTGCAGGCAAATGGTGGGACCTAGAAAAGATCATCCTGAGTGAGGTATCCCAGAAGCAGAAAGACACACACAGTAGACTCACTTATAGGTGGATACTAGACTTATACGATAGGATAAACATACTAAAATCTGTACAACTAAAGAAGATAAACAAGAAAGAGGACCCAGGGTAAGATGATCAACCCTCACTCAGAAAGACAAATGGAATGGACATTGGAAGTAGGAGAAAACAAGAAACAAGACAGGAGCCTACCATAGAGGGCTTCTGAAAGACTCTACCTAGCAGTGTATCAAAGCAGATGCTAAGACTCAGATCCAAACTTTGTTCAGGGAATCATACAAAAGAAGGGGGAGTTAATATGACTTGGAGAGGACAGAAGCTCCACAAGGACCAAATATATCTGGGCACAGGGGTCTTTTCTGAGGCTTATTCTCCAACCAAGAACCATGCATCAAGATAACCTAGAACCCTTGCTCAGACGTAGCCCATGGTAGCTCAGTATCCAAGTGGCTTCCCTAGTAAGGGGAACAAGGACTGTCTCTGGCATGAACTCTGTGGCTAGCTCTTTAACCTCCCCACTCCCCATGGAAAGGACAACCTAACTAGGCCACAGAGGAGGACATTGCAGCCAGTCCTGATGAGACCTGATAAGCTAGGGTCAGATGGAAGGGGATGAGGAACTCCCTTATCAATGGACTTAGAGAGGGGCAGAGAGGAGACAAGGGAGGGATAGTGAGATTGGGAGAAAATGAGGAAGGGGCAACAGCTGGGATACAAAGTAAATAAACTGTAATTAACATAAAAAATGAAAATAATTTTGAAAATTGTAAAAAAAATTAACACACACAAAAAAGAATGATAATTCATTTTAAGGGGCTGAAGAGATGGCTTTCCTGTTAAGAGCACTGGCTGCTCTTCCAGAGAACCCAGATTAGATTCCCAGCACCCACAGAGAGGCTAACGACTGCCTATAATTCTTGTTCCAGGGAATCTGATGGTCTCCAATGGCCCCTGTGGGCTCTACATGTATATGGTGTGTGTGCGCGCACACATATATTTATATGTTTGTATATGTATGTATAAAAACACCCATACATTTAAATAAATAATAAATACAATCCTAACACATATAATGCATTTTAAATGGAAAATGTGAAAACAAATTAAAAGCCTGTGCATAGCCGTAACAAATGTAGAACTATCAGAACTTAAAATACTTCAGAGGAAAAAAAATTCCATTTTAAAAGAATATATGCATGAGTTTAATTGTTTAAAAAGACAAGAAGGAGGCCTCTGGCTCTAGTGGGACCTGAAAGCACCGTGTGACCAGACTTCCATCTCTGGGGGCCTCCAGGACCAGTGCAAGGCCAGAGCTTCGGCCTCAGTGTGCTTGGGCCCCTGAGAGACAGAACCTTGGCTCCAGTGGCATCTGAGGTCGTTGTGGGTGTGGGATTTTGACACTGGGGTTCCAGTGGTCCCTGAAGGACCAAGAGACTACACTGCTGTGGTTGTGGGTTACTTCAGGCCTATGACTCTAATGACCTCCTCCACGTACTGGAGACTTTGGTGGGTATCATGTATTATGCCTCCAGAAGGTTCACAAAATCAAAGAGTGACCAAAGTTTTTACTACACCTGGGCGCTTTGGGTGAAGCCTACTCTTGGTGCTGTTGGCACATTAACAGTATACTTCAGTAACTCTATCTGACATTCTTCACCAAGTTTCACTAATCCCATAGTTGTACTTTATGCAATATCCCACACAGAACACAGCATCCACATAGACTCTTAGCAAAGGGAGGCAAGAACTGGAAGACAAACTCAGCCTAACAGATGAGCAAAGCACATCAAAGCAAGTGACACAGCTACCGCCCACGACCCATTCCCAACTGGTAGCTGAAACGACAGGAAAAGAACACTAAGTCTACTTTAAAAAAGAACGAATTATCACGAAGAAGATTCAAGCAAATAGGTGAATGAATTAGTAAAATCTAAGACCTAAACAAGACAGTCTCCAAAGTGAATAAAATGATAAACTGAAGGGAAAACTACAAAATATGGAAGAGAAAAATTCAGCAAAGAGATTGAAATACTGAAAAAGAACCAAACAGAAATACTTGAAATGAAGGATATGATCAATCAAAGAAAAAACACAACAGGCATCACCATTAGCAGACAAGACTGGAAAGAAAAATGAATTTCAAGAATGGACATAGTCAAAACAATAGTACAAACAGACATATGTATGTATGCATCTGTGTATATGAATATATTAAAACCACAAATTATGTTTTCAAGAACTCTGGGATACATTCTGGAGTCTAAACCTGAATATTCATAGTGCAGAAAAAGGAGCAAAAATAAAATTGAATAAAGTAGACAGACTATTTAATAAAATAATAACAGCATACCTAAAGAAAGAAACAGATATCCAAACAGAAGATGTTTACAGAACTCCAAACTGAATGAACAGAGAGGAAACTCTCTAGGAAATATTATAGTTAGGTTGTCAAAAGTAAAAAGTAAAGAAAAAAATCCTACAAGCAGTATGAGAAAAATGTCAATCATACACAAAGGCAAAAAGAAACTATCAGAATTACCCCCAGAAATTTCAGAATCCATAAAAGTTAGAATAGCATGGAATTAAATATTTCAATTTCTGAAAATAAATAGCTGTGAGCCAAGAATGCTATACCCAGCAAAGTTACCCCTCAAAAGTGATGGAGAAATAAGGACAATTCAAGACAAACATAAATTAAGGTAATTTACAACAACAGAGCCAGAACTGAAGAAAATTCTTCATGGAACACATTTCAGGGAAGAAGAAGAAAACAGCTTTGTTTAGAAGAATGCATGGAAGTGTACACTCCATGAAAAGAGAGAAAGATAAAATCAAGTGAAACACACACATCTGACACAGAAACTCAGCAAATCCTCAAAACCAACGGAGGAAGAAAAGACATGGCAATGGCACAGAAAAACACCTAAAGAATTTATAGAAAATTGAAAATCTTTTCCACAATAACTTTAAGTATAAATGGCTTCAACTCCCAATTTAAAAATACAGACTAATAAAATGGATTTAAAAAGTAAGAACCAGTTATATATTGTCTATATAAGGAACACAGTTAGCCAGTCAAGATAGCCAAAATTTCATATCAAAATACAGAAAGCAAACTAGCATGCAAATGGAAACCATAAACAAGCAGGCCTAACTAGCCTTATATTAAAGTAAACTTCAAACCAAAACCAGGTAGAAGAGATAAAAAGGGACACTAAATATTAATCCAGAAAACAATTCATCAAGAGGAATATAAAAATTCTAAAATGTATGCACAAATACTGGAGGCTCTAATTTCATAAAAACAAACACATAAGGCATAAAAGGATGTATAGTTCTTGGAGTAATAATAATGGATAACTTTGAAACTCTACTCTCATTTTTAGATGTCTTTTATACTAAAAGTAAACAACTTCACAGCAAAAACACACTACCAATCAACTAGACTTAACACACACACAATATTACACACAACAAATAAAGAATAGACATTTTTTCAACAGCACATAGAAATTTCTCCAAAATAATATCATAATACAAAAATCAAGCGTGAATAAGTAATTTTTTAAAAAAATCAAGATAATGTCTTTTATCTTATCAAATCACAATGTAATTAAAGTAATAATCAACAAGATAAAGTATTAAAACTACAAAGATACTTGGATACTAAACAATACAAGAAATTACTTCATTCTGTGAAGTCAGTATTATCTTGATGTCAAAAAGTTAAAGGCACGAAAGAAAGGAAGGAAGAGAAAGGAAAAAAGCAAAAGGAAAAAAAAAACTAAAGATCGATTTCTTAGCTGAACACACATGCAAAATTCAACAAACACTTGCAAATTGAAATTTGAAACATATTAAGGAGATCATACACCATGACCAAGTGGGTCTTATCCCAGAAAGACAAGGTTGTTTCAACAGAAGTAAATAAACAACACACATAAATAAAATAAAATAAAATAAAATAAAATAAAATAAAATAAAACAAAATATTTAAAGACAGAAACTACATAACCGTCTTGACTGATGCTGAAAAAGCATTTGATAAAGCTCAACATGCATTCGTGATAAAGTCCTGAGATGTTAGGAAAAGATGGCTCATGCCTCAAGGAAATAAAATTATATACAACAAACCTGCAGTCGTTATTATAGCAAATGGAGAAGACTGAAAGCATTTCCTCTAAAACCAGGAATGAGATAGGATGGCCACTCTCCCCTCTCTTATTTAATATTTGCTTGGAGTCTTAGCTATAGCAATTAGACAGGAAAGAGTTAATACAGAAACAAAAATAGGAAAGGCAGAGGTCAAATAGTCCCTATTAACAGAAAACATGATCCTACACTTAAGAAGACCGTATATAGAATCTAGCAGAAAACTCCTAGATCCAAAAAACACTTACTAGAAAATGGAAAGGCCTTCCACATCCTTGGACTGGCAGAATTAATGTGAAAACATCTTTATTAACAAAATTAATCTATAAATTTAACTCAATGCCTATCAAAATTCTGATGTTGTATTTCACAGATCTAGAATTCACATGAAACCACAAAAGACCCTGAATAGCCAAAGCAACCCTAAGGAGTAAAAAGACACTTGGAAGTATCACAATTCCTCACCTCAAATTACACTATAAGGCCACAGAGATAAAGACCATCTGCTACTGGTATAAGAACAGACATGTGGACCAAAGAAATAGGTTAGAAAACCCAGAAATAAGCTGACAAAGCCATGCCAACATAATCCTTGACAAAGGAGTAAAAAACATACATTGGTAGAAAAGCCTATTAAACAATGGTAGCAGAACTGAACATCCACCTGTGAAAAAATAAAATTCGATTCATAGCTTTAACCTTGTGCACAAATCAGGCTGAAATGGACCAAAGACCTTAAGTTAAAAACTAAAATGCTGCAACTAGGAGACAAAAACATAGGTAATGCTCTTCGAGTTTTGGGGGCAGAGAAGAGCATTCTGAACAGAACTGCATTGCCACGGGAGCTAGCCTCACATATCAACAGATGGAGCGATGTGAAAACAAGTTTCTGCACAGCTAAGGAAACCATCGTCAGAGCACAGTACAGCCACAGAACGGGAGAAAATCTTTATCAGCTATACTATGGACAAGAGGCTAATATCCAAAACCTATGGAAAACTGCAGAAATGCCAAGGATATGGAACTGCCAACTAAGAATTAGGCTAATGAATGGAATAGACAGTTTCCAAAAAAAAAAGAAAGACAGAAAAGTGGACAATAACTATTTTAAGGTTACTTTGAGATAGCACCTCATTCTTTCAGAATGGCTATCATTAAGAAATCTCATGAGGGGGACTGGAGTAGAGAGATGGCTCAGCAGTAAAGAGCACTTGCTGCTCTCTCTGAGGCCCAGGCTTAATTCCCAGCATCCACATGGTCAATATCTCTAATTCCAGAGGATCTACCACCCTCTTTTGGCCCACTCCACAGGCATCAGGATTGCACACAGTACGTATAAAACATCCATGCACATAAAACACTCATCCACATAAAATTAACTTTTTGTAAGTATTAGACAAGAAAAAAAAATAGGACAACAAATGTTGGAGGATGTGAGAGAGGACGTTTACTTGCCACTCATGGGATACACATTATTATAGTCATTATGAAAATCATCTTGGAGGTTCCCCCCCCCCAAAAAATTGAAACATAGAACTATTATGCGACCCAGTTATTTCACTCTTCAGCATAGACCCAGAGGCCTGGAGACATCTGCACACCATGTTTATTGTCGCGCTATTAACCATAGCAAGGGAACAGAGCCAACCTACATGTCCGTCCACAGACAAGCAGATGATGAAGACCTTGATATATATAAAATATCACTCAGCTCTATTGAACAATGAAAACAAAGAATTTTGTAGGAAAATAAATAGACATAGACTGCATAATATTTAGCAAGGTCACCCAATCTAAGACAGATTTTTAGAGAAATTTCATGTTTTCCTTCATATATGGATCCTAGCCTATAACATATCTATAATATTTACATTATATATATATATATATATATATATATATAGAGAGAGAGAGAGAGAGAGAGAGAGAGAGAGAAAGAAACATTTAGAGGGAAAAAGAAGAAAGTATTAGTGATGGAGGAAGACAGAATTCAGGTAAAGGATATAAAGTAAATTTGTAGTAGTTACATACATAAAAATAATTGACAGTGAAACTATTAAACCTAAGCCTCGTGGCTTCAGAATGTCTACTCTAACAGGATAATATCTATTCCTTACATATAGAGCGAGTTGGGGATTAGCTAAGTATTCATCTGAGTGACTATGTTAGTCTAGCTGCATGATATTTTTATTTGTAAGTTTATTACAGTAAAGTGGTTTTCTAAAATAAATTTAAAGAAAACAGAAAAATGAGACTAGTTATTGACAATATTCCCAAAGTCAGGCATGTAGGGACATAAAACTTCCTAGTATCTTTGTGAATAAAACCTTAATAATAAAAGTTGAGAGACAACCAGCTCTCCCAGAACACAACCATCACCTAACTGTAACCACGTGGAAGCCCCAAAGTGTACCATCTGAAAAAAAGAAAAAAGATAAGCGAAATGGAAGGAAAGAAAACCAAACCAAACTTTGGTATCAATGAGGCTTTCAAAGACGGCACTGACTTCTTGAATGTATCCTGAATGAAAGGAAAAGAATGACAGCTTTGTGTATTTATTTATTTTGACAGGTTGTAGACCTATTATTTGAGAACCTTAATTTAAAATCATAAAGTTCATATAGAGATAGCTAGATATGCTGCACCTACCTAATCATTAGATTACAAATATGAGATGGATTTGCTTACACTATACTTAATGGGAAAAGAAGGCCCTGCCCTTGACTAAAGTACTAGAAGAGAAAAACTGCCGTCCGATAAGCTAGCAATGCTCCTATCCTACTCTTGGTTATTATTATGATTTTTTTTTTAAATCTCCCCAATCTCCTGAGGGCTGGAGGTTCAATCCAAGACTTCGCACACAAGCATTCCGCCACTGAGCTGCAGCCCAGGCTACATTCCAGCTTTAAATAGCCATGCAAATGGCTGTACCTCCATTTCCTACATTCCCACCATTCATTTGCAATCATGGTTGGGTGCTCTAACCGTGTCCCCCTCCCCCATCGTCCCCTACCTACCTCATAGGCGTCTTTGATGTTCAAGGGCTCACCAAAAGCTGCCACATGTCCCACAATGCCCTTGTTCCACTCTAAGCGGATACAGTTATTTGAAGCTTCCTCCAGCGTTGAACCTTCGGCGACATCGAAGAGGCGGCTGATGAGAAATTTGTCGTTGGAGCTGTCCTCACACACGAGGAACAGGGAGTAGCGATCAGCGGAGATGAGCTCGTGGATATGCAAGAAGATTTTGTGGCATAAGGCCGCGACATCCAAATGACTGGAAATATCTTTGACTAACTCCAAGAGTCCTGAGCACTGGTCCCCTCCGTCACTATCAAACTTTGGGGGGGGTTAGCGGCATTTGTTCCTTTTCTCGTGAGTCGGAGAGAAAGCTCACTGTTCCCTCGGAATCCTTGACAACAATGGGCCTAAGAGGCCGGTCAAACTCAGAGGCAGAGATCTTTCTGGCTGGTGCTCCAGGGGCGGCATTATCTGCGTGAGGACTCTGCTGCAAAGAGCAAGAGCAAGACTCGGGGTGGGCTCGGATGCCTTCCTTGCAAACGGGAATGTTGTGAACCCTCTCAGAAAACCATGCGTTGACCATTTCCCTGTAGAACAGAAACATGCAGACATGTTAGATATTTGAGAGAAAGGGGTACTATCTTCTAAAGCTGCCAAAAATCCTGTCAATGTACAGTTGTAGCCACTCTCCAATCTTTGTGGGTATGTATGTATAGTATAGGTACACACATGTATATTAGATATACACATAGGTATATGATCTCTGTGGATGACTTCTTTCTCTAAGAAATAAAGTTCCTTTTCCATGTGACAAAGGAAATTGCAGAGGTGTTTGACTGCAGAACTCTCTGATGAGGCAAAGAAAAGCAGCGTCCTAACTCCAACCGATGGTTGGCTGTGTGCAGCACAGCACCTATACGGGAAAGCTGGGCTGACACTAACGGTAGTGAATGCACTAAGGTAGATAATCTTCACGTGGGCTAGAGAGTGTCATCAACTTGGGTCCTTGGCAGAAGCTTTACTTTGTTGTCTCCTTTTAGGAACAGAGAATTCCTTGGGAGCTTAGCTGATGGGGGTCTTGCCCTAAGGGCCTCCTCCCTTTATTCCACTTTGGTTCAGGTCTTTCATTTTTCTCATCTCTTTCAGCACAAGCCTCAGCTGCGACATTAGATTTCCTGGTATTATTTTTCTCTTCAGACTGTGCACTTTCTACTTCTTTATTTTTCCCTCTTCTTTCTTTTTTCCATGCTTGTTCTTTTTTCACTTTTTACCTGCATAAGAGTAATTACTAGTAAACATGGGACAGAATCAGCACTAAACTGTCTTGACATCTCCTCCACAGAGGAAATTAAAGCTTTTCAATGTTTCCCTCAGACAGATTTGTAGGACAAGGGCAGAATGTGGCCACATTCCTTGCCAAAATATCACATGACTTCTAGCCCAGTTGGTAATTGTGCTCCCCCTCTGAAACCCCTTGAACTGAGCCTACACGGTCCACATGGCTCTCAGCACCACTGTCTTCCAAATCTGACCATGATGGCCCACTAAGCCTTGCTTACAGCAACCAAATGTTTCCCTAGTCCAAAGTCCCAATGTCTTCCACATTTCTCCAAAAATCCCGCTATGGTCAGGCCTGTCACAGCAATAGTCCAAACTCTGGCTCCAGTTTCTCCCTACTTACATTTCTATTGCTGTGCTAAAACACCATGATCAAATAAACTTATAAAAGAAGGTGACTACATGGGCAGCTACATGGTTTCAGAGGATTAGGGCCCATGATAGCAGGGCAAAGAAGTGACAGTACAGACAGCGGAGAGCTTACATCTTGATCTGCAAGCTGGGAGCAGAAAGGCCCACTGGGATGGCCTTTTGAGACCTCAAAGTCTGACCCTGTTAACACACCTCCTTCAACAAGGCTACGACTTCCTAATCCTTCCCAAACAGTTCCACCAACCGGAACCAAGCATTCAAACATTCAGCCTTATGAGGCCATTCCCATTCAAGCCAGGCCTGGGTGGTAGTGACAGCAAGGTAAATCGCTTCTACAGCTGAACACAGTATCTCTACTTTCCTATCTCTTCCTTGACGTTAGGAAATTTTGAGAAATAGTCATTAACTTTTTTCTTTTAAGTATCATCTTATTTAAACCTGGTAAGGCAGACATTAAGCTTGCCTTCTATACGATGAAAGAAATTTAATTTAAATCAAATCTGTTCCATGACCTGGTGGCAAAACCAGGTCTCCTATTCCTGGTGCTGTGATACAGAAGAATATAAACTTCCCCAGATTACACATCACCGCCTGAAGAAGGTGTCTAATTAGTTTAAGCAAACTTGAAAGTAAAAACACACACACAAAAAAAAACAAATTTAAACAACAAAGGCACAAAGAGAATATGATCATTCTTGATAATGCATTTTCTAATCCTCTACGTTGTATCATAATGTCACATTATAAATATAATAATAAAAATGGGAACCCAGAGAACCCAAAGAAAAAAATATTTTTGAGGATAGTATCCTTAAAGAAAAAAAAAAATCTAATGAAATTTCGTCATGTCTAATGTTCTCAGGAAACAGGTCATATTTTGTAAATCGAAAGCACTGCACTGAAAAGAACGTATAATGAGTATATTTGAAAGAATAGTCATTCTAAGGGTAAAAAATATAAATACAAACACCAGGCACCCAGGTAGTGTTGGGTTTGGGGAAAACAAAGAATAATTAAGCAGTATTCGGAATTTAAATTTAACCGAGTGCTCTGTATTTCATCTGGCCACTTTAGTCATGCTGTATTTTTTTTTCCTGAAATTGCTGGTGAACAGAGAAGGTAAATTTTATGTAACATACCAAAAAGCTGTCAGGCTGCCAGGTTACTGATTTCATCACTTGAACACACACAAAATATGACTGCACTGATTCTGTTTCCGAAAGCTGGACTAAGTTATCAAAGTTTTTGGACTAAGTTAAGTTAAAACTAAAACATGAAATTCCTCCTTAAACTAAGCTTTCTTGTTCTGCTTTCAAACCTACATTTACAATATACCCACAGGAGGGCTACCACCCTCAAACTGAAATGTTTTTATAAGAGGGGAAATTATTAATTGTTAAAAATTTGGGGGATTGTAAGTTTTCAGTCTCCAATTGTGAGTTTCAGACAGCCTCTGTTACTAATGGAATATATAAGCAATCATAAGCAACTTTCTTCTTTTGCACTTCAATTTCATCCTCCATAAAACACAAACCAACCATTCCGACTTCCTTTTCTCAATTTATCTTATGCGTACGAGTGTTCTGTGCACCACGGGTGCATCTGGCACCTGTGCAGGCCAGAGGAAGGAATCAGGTCCCCTGAGACTGGAGCTACAGACAGTTGTGAGCCGTCATGTGGGAACTGACAACTGAACCTGAATATTCTGAAAGAACAGTCAGTGCTCTTAACTTCTGAGCCATCTCTCCAACCCACTGCAAAAAGTAAAAGACACGGGACTATCCTCAGTGCAGTAAACGGTCAAAAATATCAAACTTGGGTAAAGGGGATAATTCTAGATCCAACCACACAGATGAGACACAAGGCTGACACGCAAGTCAAAGTAGAAACACTACAATTTCTCTCGTGGTCAAGTTAGTACTTTAGAAAGATTTTTATTAGCATATAAAAATCATTCATTATATAGTGTATTTTGATCATATTTACCCCTTCATAACCCTTTCTTGTCTTCCTCTCAATCCTGCTAACAACCCCTGTTCTCTTCTCAACCACTCCCTCTTCCCTTGTCAGGACTTGTTTTCTGCTCTTCCCCAGCCCCCACCACTGCCTCTTTCTTTGTGGCCCACCGAGTTTAATTAGGATTGCTAATAGAAATGTGACTGAGGGGTTGTTTACAGGAGCGTGGGTACCTCACCAGCGGTTCTACCACTGAGGAAAATATCTCTTCCTTTCCAGACAAATATAAACCAACAGCCTCAGGGAGGGATGGGGCCTCATGAACCCCTCCCTCCTCTCTAACAGTGTGTAGATGGAGCCAATCTTAGGCAGCTCTTATGCTGATAAACACAGCTGCCCAGAGCCTGAGTGCAGCCATGTCGTATCCAAACAGAAGCATCCCACCACACCTTTTCCTTCCTCCAGCCCTTACGTTCTTCTGTTGTTGCAGAAACAGTGTTCCCTGAGCCTTGGAGGGCATGATCTAAAGATCCCGTTTAGGGCTCAGCTTTCAACAGTCAGTTACTCCCAGAACTCTGGAGGTCCAATTGTTTAGTGCTAACAATGGCTGCCGTATTGATGGGCTAAGGCCCCCAAAACAGTTTATGTTATCCACCGGCGAGCAGGTGGTCTTGGGTCCAGCAACCTGACTTCTTTTTGCTCCTCAACTCCTTCACTTTTAAACAAGAGGAAATGCACCTGAGCCCTTCGCCTCTGACACCGTGTGGATGGGCAAATCAAATTAGAACATGCATTTGCGAGAACTCCATGACTTCCTCTCTTAAGGTGGTAATGAGATTGAAGTAGAGAATGTATAGGGGACAGAACATCACCGAATATAAGCTGTTGTTATCTCCTGGATCCTTAGCATCACGCTAATGGAGATGGGGAACTAAGAAAGGGGCTTCATAAAGTTTAGCCAATTAGAAAAGGACAGGACAAGCCCATAGGCAGAGGGACAGATAAGGTTTGGTATATGCTAGCTACACCTATCGTGGCCTGATCAGGGCCATAGCCAAAGCAGACACTTCAAGTGCTATCTTTACAGAATACGTACATCTGCTTTTTTGTTTTGTCTTTGTTTTTGTTTTTGACAAAGGGTTTAAATTACATAACAAATGTCTGGGCAAAGGAATGAAAATCCCAGAGATATTTTTACACTTTGCTGTAAGTCCTAATAATTTAATGTGTGGCTTTCATAGTCAATCCTAACTGCCCTTCGAACCTGAGAGCAAGCAAGAGCACAAGCCTTAAAGTCTTTTAGTTGATTTTGATGTTTACAAGGCTGCTAACAAAAAGACAAATATTCAAAAGAAAGCTGGCCCAGAAAAAAAGTAATAAAAATCGATGCCCAAGATTCTCATGTTAACATCCCATGCAAAATGTTCCCTCTCCTCACCGAATTACTGTCTAGTCACTGATCTTATTATCCAAAAAACGTGTTCATACATGAGCTGCATTATATATCTATTTCAAGTGGGAGACTTGGGTTTTGTTTTTTCAGCTTTTACAGTGTATCTTAAAATAGCTGAAGGAAGCCTGGAGGGTGTCGAAATCAATGCTGGCAGGGACTGTTCTCAGGTAACACTAATGGTGAATACACTTGTTTTCAAACTTGTCCACCACAGATGGTGTTCAGGCTCATTAAGCATACACTTAATACAGAAAACACCAAAAGATCCAGACAAGTTAGATGAGGAGAAATGAAATCAAATGGAAGTTATCACCAACAAGCTGTATTAAAGTTACTAAGTTCCTGTCTTAAAGGTTTTAAGTCTTAAATCTCAAGACTCTTTAGATAATGACTCTAGGCAGAAATATATTATTCTTCTCCAGAGAAGACGCTGGGTACCTCAAAATGTTCGTACAGCCATTTAATAAAACAATCAGGGCCTTTGAGAAAATGCTTAGGACATTTTGATTTCATGGGGCTTTGTGGTGGTTTGAATAAAAATGGCCGTTGCAGGTTCACAGGGAATGTCACTATTAGAAGGTGTGGCCTCGATGGAGGAAGCACGTCACTGGAGATAGGCTTTGAGGTCTCAGATACTCAAGCCTGGTCAGTGTGTCACTGTCTACTCTCCATCTGCTGCCTGCAGATGTGGAACCTTTGTCTCCTTTAGCACCACATCTGCCTGTGTGCCACCATGATGATAATGGACTAAACCTCCAAACCATAAGCCAGCCCCAGTTAAATGTTTTCCTTTATACTAGTTGTTGTGGTCATGGTGTTCCTTCACAGCAACAAAACCCTAAGACAGGCTTCTCTGTAACACATTTCATGACTTTTGTGACTGTGTGGTTGGAGAGCTGAGGGGCACATCCCCAAGTTCGTGGCTAGCCAAGCTCCAGTAGCTGCAGTGTACTCCGGTTTCTGAAGGTTGGGTCTTAGAGTACACAGGATGACTCAACTGACTGGTGATTACAGAGGGTTCAAAGGGATACTGGGAGGTGAGCTGTCATGAGTTTTTACAGTGATTTTTAACAGCTGAAATTCCACACAAGCAGAAATAAAATGCTATACATTTCATTTTACACATCCCACCTGCTTCCATTTAAAAGTATATGTGATAGGTTCGATTAATAGTCGGACACATGGTGCCAAACTAGGAATGCTTTCTAAGGAATAGTTGACTAAGTTTAAGTCTGAGGCTGGAGACGTGGCTCAGTTTGTCGAGGGCTGGCCTACTGTTTTAGTTAGGGTTGTTATTGCTGTGGCCAAAAGCAACCGGAGGAAGAAAGGGGTTCCTCTGCCTACACGTCCAGATAACAGTCTTTCACTGATGGAAGTCGGGAGAGGAGCTCAAGCAGGACAGGAACCTGGAGGCAGGAGCTGCTACAGAGGCCACGGACGACAGGCTTGATGCCCATGATTTGCCCAGCCTGTGTTCTTACATCACCCAGGACGGCAGCCCGGGGGTAGCACAGCCACAGTGAGCTGAGCCCTTCCACGTCCATCCAGAAAATATTCCACAGGCCTGCTCACAGGACAGTCTGGTGGGCAGTGTTTTTTCAATTGCAGTCCCATAATCCAAAATAACTCTAGCTTGCATCCAATTAACGTAATAACTAACCAGCACACCTATCATTCATGACCACCCGCCCCCACCCCCAGAACTGCATAAAGCCAAGCCCAGTGGCCCGTGTTTGCAATTCCAGCTCCCCAGTTACAGGCAGGAGGAGCAGAAGCTCCAGGTCTTCTTGGTTACATGATGAGTTCAAGGCTGATATGAGAATAGTGAGACCCTGGATCAAATACATTAAGGAAAAAAAAAAAAAAAAAACAAAACAGTTTTTAACTTTACATGTTGAGCACATCTTGGCTCATATCCTCTAAAGTTTTTACAGATTAGTAACACTTTAAAAAAATGAAAACTTACATAGCACATACTGTCGTAAGACAAAACCTCTCTCGTTTTTCACTCAAGATTATTTTAACCTCAGAGAAAGAAAAAGGGTAATTTGTAGTTTGTGTTCTTCATTTAACTGGATAAGCTATAGCTCCTTTCTATTCACAAGTATTTTTTTTCTTTTTTTAATTAAAAAGATTTTTTTTTCTTCATACATTACATTCAGATCACAGTTTCTCCTTCCCCTAATCTTCCCCACCCATCCAGATCTACACCTGTTCTTTCTCTCTCTCATTAGACTACAAACAGGTGCCAATGATGATGATGATGATGATGATAAAATATGAAAACAAACAAATCAGAATAAGACAAAACAATCAGAAAAGAGCCAAAGAAAAAGCACGAGAAATACATACAGACACAGGGACACATACTCACGCACAGAGAAATCTCATAAAAACAAAATTGGAAGCCATTCGATATGAGCAAAAGATAATAGCATTTTAGAAAATTCTGAAAAAATAATTGTAAGACAAAAAAAAAAAAACCCTCACAAAAATAGCACTGAGTTGGTTGTTGCCCATCTACTGCTGAGCAAGATGCCGAGAAAGAAGCATTCAATGCTTAATTTACTGATAGAACAGAGATAGAACAGAGGGAAGCAAAATCACACAGATTTCAAATATGATCAGCTATCAAGGAGAACACAAACACACCCGTGTCTGCAGGTAGCTCCATGTAGAAGTAATATCACTTCCTATCAAAGCCAACCTGCTTAAATGGCTTCAAATGCATGCTTAATATTCCAGATGCCTTGACAGGGAAAATTAAGATGTTTTGTCTATGTTTTATAGAATAGTCTTGGAATCTAAAGAACTAAGGAAAGGAAACATGAAAACTTACAAGGCAAAGCAAAATTGTCATATAAACCTAATAACCATCTAGAGTTAAAAATATAATTAGATAAAAATCTGCCTACAAAGCAACTAATTCAATGTCGCTTGCGCTTTTGCCCAGATTATTGTTACATTTTTAAAGACTCACTTACTTATATATATTTATGTATATGAGGCTCTGTCTGCATGCGCTCACTCTTGCATGCCAGAAGAGAAAATCAGATCCCATTATGGATGGTTGTAAACCACCATGAGGTTGCTGGGAATTGAACTCAGGACCGCTAGAAGAGCAGCCAGTGCTCTTAATGGCTGAGCCATCTCTCTAGCTCCCCAAACAAATGTTATTAAAAAATTTTTAAATGGAAAGTATATTGCACTTTGAGTATTTTTAAAAGATCGATCGACCGATCTATCTATCTATCTATCTATCTATCTATCTATCTATCTATCTATC
>NW_026596095.1:10553319-10562814 GCF_907164565.1 Psammomys obesus | reverse complement strand
ATCTATCTATCTATCTATCTATCTATCTATCTATCTATCTATCTATCTATCTATCTATCTATCTAATGGGCCTGACTATAGGCATACACACCATGCACATTGAGGTGCCCCCGAAGGCCAGAAGAGTGCATTACACCCCTTGGAACTGGAGTTGCAGGTGGCTGTGGGCCACGGGATGTGGATGCTGGGAACCGGACCCCCGTCCCCTGTAAGAACGCCGAGTGCTGCTCTCTCTCCAGCCCTGTGCTTAGAGTGATTTTGTTCTAGTACTAAGATCTAATTGTGGTAGCCTAAGTTCTAAATATTCAGCTACTTTTAAAAAATGCCCTTAGAGACTTCACATTTAAAATTATATACAAAAACTAAATTCACGTTGGCAAAGACACCCCATTAATTAATGTGCTTGTACACACTAAGAGAGGATAAGAGAAGCACTAACTCTTCTTGAGTTAGATTCTCCATGATGTTAAATCTCTGAGCTTTGGCTTTTCTTCCATTGAAACTTACAATGAACTTCAGTGTAGCATGGTATTCAATTTATTTGTTATTTATTACAACTTATTCACTTTGAATCCCAGCTGCAGCCCCCTCCCTTGTCCTCTCCCAATCCTGCCCTCCCTCCCTCATCTCCTCCCATGCCCCTAAACCAGTCCACTAATAAGAGAGGTCCTTCTCCCCTTCCCTCTGACCCTAGCCTATCAGGTCTCATCAGGACTGGCGACATTGTCTTCCTCTGTGGCCTGGAAAGGCTGCTCCCCCCTCAGGGGGAGGTGATCAAAGAGCCAGCCACTGAGTTCATGTCAGAGACAGTATCTGTTCCCATTACTAGGGAACCCACTTGGAGACTGAGCTGCCATAGCATGGAATTTATTAAGGGGACCTGGTCACATAAACTCTGAACTCAAACCCAAACCAACTCTTAAAAAGAATATGACAGTAAGTGCTCTCACTGTAAAATGAGCTATCATTTCCTTCACATAGTCCAGGAAAGTAAATAATTCAATGTACATACGGTGATGATATAATTAGTTGAACACTAAACGCAGTATGCATTTTAAATCAATTGGCCTTTTTAAATAAGGAGAGTTTATTCAATTTACTTAAACAGGGTAACTCTTGTTACTTCCTCTGTTTTGTTTAGAAATCATCAAGGCTGGACTTGAACTTAAGAATCTTAGTCTTAGCTTCCCACAGGCCAGAATTACAGGTATGTGTCATCATGCCCAGCCCTTCATGTCTTCCTTTTAAGCACTTAATTTAAAAACACCATTTGGGGCAGGCCAAATAGCTCATCAAGTAAAACATCTGCCTCTAAGCCTGAAGACATGACTTTCATCCCTGGAACTCAAATGGTGGAAAGAGAGAAAAAGAGTTGACCTCTGACCTCTGTAAAGTGACTGTGGTACACCTGTACACACACACATACACACATACACACATAAACATACATACATATGCATACATATATACATACCTATGTGCACACAAACACACACTCACTAAAATGTAAAAGCACCATTTTTACAACAACTCTTAATATGCAGAAAAATAAAATTTTTTTCAACTTATTTTTCAAATCAAAATTAAGGAATACATTCCCCACATTAATATACAAACTAATTTTCTGAATCTTACATAAAGATTATGAGCTAAACATTTAATTGAGAAAAACAATCACAAGAATGAACCTGTTTCCTATTACTTCTAAAATTATCTAGCCATATATATTAGAAAACATACAATAATTAAACCATAGCAGTATTTTATAATATTATAATTCTACACCTGAGCATATTTTTATAACCTGATAAAAATGTTACAGGCCATTTGGATATAAAAGTTAGCCATTTTACTTCTTATCCAACTTTAGGGAAATACTAAAAGTAGGCTGATGGCACCCCTGGATTTAAAGGATACCCACAGAGCAGCCCTTTGAGCAATGATTTTTAAGAGAGCTTTCTCAAGGTGCCTTAACCAAAACAGAGGAAAAATTTGCAGGTTGTAACTAATCCACAACATACAAGCACATGTTCGTGTTTATAATTATACTATTAAAATGTCATATTTTCTGTCCTTTTCAATGTTCTTTATCCACCAGTTGTGTTGATTAATCACTAGTACCTGAATTGAAAGAGCCTACTAAATCCTCAGACTGGAAAGAATGATTGTATAAAAATCTGCTAAAATTATTCATAGGAAAAAAACACAAAAATAACCCCCATAAAAATAATGTTGGCTATTTTTCCTGCTCTTAGATCCTTATTTTATACAGTTTTAGTTACAGTGTTTGCATAATTTGACCTGGATCCACTACTCGAGTTTGGAAAAATACAAGAATGAAACTGTTTAACTTGAGAAGCTGATGTTGTGCTCGCCTCAGAAGCAAGAAATGTTAGAGCAGGAGACAATGAAAGCTCATGTGTGAACCTGTGTCCTGTCCCTCAGCTCCTCACAGTTCCCGTCTTCATTAACAGCAAAACTGGGAGGAAAACGTCCTGGCCTACTTCCTATTCCAATTAGCTTGCTAAAGCTTTACACAATCCCAAATAAGGTTCATCCAAACCATTAATAAAAAGCCATTTAAAAAAGGCTTTCTGATTCCCATTTGTCAGAAAGAGGGAATGATGATCAATGTTTATGATTAAGTTTTAGGTGTTACTAATTCTCAGTGTGAAAATTATAACTACCAGAAAAACAAAACACTATTGAGAAAAGACAGGGAATATGTGTTGTCTCCTTTAACTGTCTTAAGAACTCTATGAGGTAAAGCCCATCAGCTCCAACTTACAGTTAGTAAGCCACGTATCTAAGGTCACTCTCTCAGAAAGATGTCGTAGGAATCGAAGCCTAAGCTTCTCTC
This sequence comes from Psammomys obesus, assembly GCF_907164565.1. Taxonomy (NCBI): domain Eukaryota; kingdom Metazoa; phylum Chordata; class Mammalia; order Rodentia; family Muridae; genus Psammomys; species Psammomys obesus. The sequence goes on along the minus strand of NW_026596095.1, from coordinate 10,559,954 downwards.
GTGTGAAGGTCCTCATTTCCATGAACAGAAGTATGTTTCAAAGGTTTTAAAAACAGTGGCTCTAAACTGAATAGTGGTGCCAGTCCTTGAGGGAAATCTGGAAATGTGTAGGAACAGATTTGATTTCACGATCTTGGGGGCGTTCTTGGCATTAAGGATGCTTCTGGCGTTAAGTGCCAGGGGCCTGAGGATGTAATTCACCCTGCAGCTTTGACAGACAGCTTCTCAGCGCGAAAGCATCGCAGCCAAATTCCAACTTCCACTTGCACTTTGAGTGAAAAAATTAGCTGGCTATAGGGATATTAGAGGAAGCAGGAGATTTGAGGTGCCTCACCGCCTCCATAATCTGTACCCTGAAAGTAAATAATTCACTTGGGCTTGACATGGCAATGAAACAAATACCCTGCCTAAAGTTCTTCAGTATTCCCAAGTGCTCTCCCCTGGGAGGAGTTTACCAAGGCCAGATGCAGAGAACGCAGAGAACGCAGAGCGCTGAGTCTGAGACTCAGAACTTGCAAGTTGGAAGGGTCATTCCGCTCTGTATTTTCCCTTGCATTCCTGATGGCACCTAAGAATGATACTGCTTAAGGAGAAACTGCTACAATATGAAAGAAAGCACAGGACCTGGCACCTATGCACTAAATAAGTATGCTGATTGGTTGGCAGTTTAGAAACAGAAAACTGTGCTATTTGAGCATTTCCCAGCCCAGAGTCTAAAGAGTTCAATACAAGTATATCTCGAAGATCTGTACAATCCTATAAACATGCTTTCGTTTGGTATTTTCAAATGATCATAATTAAAACATAAAAAGGTGAAAAACGGTACGTCTTACGTGATGGGAATCACCAGCCTATTGCCAAGTACTGCCCTTGAATTTCGGTGGAAAAGTAAGCAATATGCAAGCAGACTTTCATTCCCATACGAAAAGTGAAATCCAAAAGTGAGATTGTTATGCTATAGGACTAAAAGGCACGTGAGCGTTCCAAGGGCCAGTGGGAGAAGTGAGCTAATACAAGGCATGGAAAAGGCCTCATGGCCATGTTGTACTGTCCAGCACCCCAGCTGAGGCCATAATAACTTTGCAAGGGGCATTTAATGAACGCTGCCAATTTGCATTTGACTGTAGTTTTATCATTCTGTTCATAATTAACTTAAAATGTAATTTAGGGTTGCAGTTGCATAAATGTTGCAACTATGATTAAGTTTATATCTTTACACAGACTTTAAAAGTTCCACATTCAGCTTAACAACAAAATGAAGAGAACTCAGAGATGGGTGTGACTCCCAGCTATAATCCCAGTACTCAGAAGGCTGAAGCAGGAAGGGCACTATGAATTCGAACCTACATAGCTACCTAGTGAGTTGTAGGAAAGGCTGCAACACAAAGTAAGGCTCTGCTAAAAAGAAAAAAGGGGGGACTTAGTCAACACCAGATGTGGCATGTGCCATAGGGGTCTGTCCACAAGACTTTGACAGTCCCTCCCCTTACCTCCCCTCTCCTCCCATACTCTCACCCGGACCCTGTCCACAAGGGCAAGCTCAGACCGTGTGCTACCTGCCCTGTTAAAGTAGTCAGACTTCCCTACTCTTGGATACAACGACTAGTCCCGAGCAAGAGGAACAGTGTGGGGAGCACTGCCAAGAGTAAGAAGGAGCCTCTCTGCAGCACCAGTTTAAAGCTCATCGAAGACGAACTCCGCCAGCACACCAAGAAAGCCTGCAGGAAAACAGAGCTGGAGTCCAAGGCCAAAAGATGAAAGGGTGAGGGAAAGACAGACAGGCAAACAAAAAGACAGAATCTTAACAAGGTTATCTGTCAGGTGAGCTTGCGACTGATGCAAGCCCTGGGCATTCCGGGTACCAGTCAATTTTATACGGGCTTTGGTCATTCGTGAACAAACGCTTCCTAACAAATATACCACACATCAGTAAGAAGGCCTCTGTTTAGCAGGGGTGCGGGTTTGTTTTATTTTTTGTTTGTTTTATGCTGGGGATTGAACCCAAGGCCTCCTGCATCAGGGGTATACTACCTAAAATTTAAGACACTACATTATATGATGACTTCTAACTCTGAAGTTCATTTGTTCACTCTCTCTCTCTGAGTGTGTGTGTGTGTCCTCACCCACTCCTCTCTGTGTGTACCTAAGGGTTTAATTATTTTATTAGTTCAAAGGATTAGGATTTTTTTTATATTCTTACACACGAATTCAACAGAGAATGCAGATGGTTACTTTATATATATAATTATCACTAAAATATCAAATGACGGTCAGTTTCCAACAGAGTTAAAGCACTGCCCTCCCCCCACATACCAAAACAAACACACAAAGCTCTTCAGAGAAGTCATCTTATAAAACAAAAATCCTTCCCTCTCCCAAATAGAGGAAGGCAGAAGTAGATGGATCTCTGTGAGTCTGAGGCCAGCCTGGTCTACAGAGAGAGTTCCAGGACAGCCAGGCAGGGCTACACATAGAGACCCTGTCTGGATAAGCTAACACACACACACACACACACACACACACACACACCATACCACACCACACCATACACACACACAGAGACGAATTGTCAACATTTTTCTTAGAAACTTAACACTCAATTTGTTTTTGCCCACCTTATGTATTTGATTAAAAAGTCCTACCACTCGTTAAAAATGAATAAAGTCTTTACATTGTAAAAAAAAAAAATACAATTTAAAATAGCTCCAAGTCACTTTGACGGCTATACCACTAGTCAACCTGCATGCACATCTGTGCCTCTAAAGTAAGGCTACAGGAAGTCCATGGATCGTCTGCACTTTAGAGTCACAAATTAATCCTTTTCAACTCTCCATGACCAATCAGCTCACTGATTTATTCCATTGTCCCAAAGCTTACTGAAGAAGTTTTCATCCTAAGAAGATTCAGCTCTGAAAACAACAACAAAAACAGATGTAACTTGAAAACCACAATTGAAAGTTCAATAAATTATGTTTGGAGTAGAAGCAAATAAATACTATCCGGCTCTGTTTAGTCTTTTCCATTACAAAGGAAATCATTCTGGAGCATTATTAAAACACCCAAGGCAGCTTGAGCAAAGCTGTAATTTGTGTCTCCAAATACAACGGAAGGGGTGCATCTCAGTAAAACACTTTGTCTGCCATAGAAAAGTTGTAAGTGCACAACTGTATACAATTTTAATTTAATTAGCTTAAAAGAAACAACATAAGAGATAAAAGATGGTCAGTGTAGGTAGAATTATTTAAAAGGCAATGGGGTTGGGGACTGGAGAGATGGCTTAGTGGTTAAGAACAGCGCTTGCTCTTCTAGAGGACCTCAGTTCAATCCCCAGCACCCACATGGCAGCTTGCCACTGTCTGTAACAGTTCCAGGGGATCTGAGACCCTCACACAGACATGTATAAAAGTAAACCAGCAATGTACATAAAATTAAAAAAACAAATTATTTTTTTAAAAAAGGCAGTTGGGGGCTGAGGATGTATATAGTTCTCTGGTGGAACTTGCCAACAGTGAAAAATAAATCACATTGCCTAGAATAAGCAAAACACCAATATGCTTCCTAATCTTTAAATACTGTTATGATCTCATGAAAATAGTGGTAGTTTCTATAGGATTACACAAGTTTATTGAGTTTACATTATAACACGAAAATCACTTTATTTCAAGATTAGCCATCTAATTAGTACTGTGCAAATCTTGATCATGTAGTTCAAGCTCTAAGAAGGATCTAGAACTCTGAAAACATTACAGAGAGGAGGACACTGAGAAAGAGCTGTTGTTTCGAGGGCTTCTATAGATTCTTGTGGGCAGGAAGAACTGAAGTCTATCAGAATGCTTCCAGGAAACTAGAGGGCAGTGTGGGGTACATAAATCACAAGACAACATAAGAAAATTTGTTACTCTGTGAGAATTATTGCTCTAAATAAATAAATACACACAATAACACTCAGATTGGGCCAATGTTCTGAAGATTTTATTATTTTTAATACCAGTGTTGCCTAAAAAGTATGCTTACTAAAGTATTTGTTTGAACACTGTGACATACTTCCCATTCCTATGTAATTATAGAAACAGTAAGTTCTAAGAATGGAGAGCAGTATTTGTTTTACATCTCCCATCTAAGTTGAATGTATGTACCCTACAAATAAAAGGTTACATCTTTTAGAAGTGAAGAGGGAACCAAGTATACTGGCCCATGCCCATAATGCCATTTTTAGCATTGATATTTAAAATATCTTTTAAATATTTGAGAAGCTGAGATAGAGTAAGCCTGGGCTACATAGTGGGTTCAAAACCACGGGACAACTTAACGAGACCTTATCTCAAAATAACAAATATTTGAATGTTGGGTATCATACAGCTCAATTGGCAGAGCACTTGCCTTGCATACAGAAGGCCATAATTAATTCTCAGTACTGCAGGAAAAAGAATAAACACGAAAAGTCAAGACGAGAACAAAAAAGAATCCCAAATACAGGACCTAGACACTCAATTAATTGAGCACAGCGTTTTGGTATCAAGTATGTCACAGGAGGCAACCAGGACCTGTAAAACTTCTGTTTCTGGACTTTGATCCAACCTGCCATAAAACTTGTCCTCACTTAAATCTCTTGCTTCCATTATTATGTCAAATATTCTCAGGCCTTTGCCAGGCACAAAACAAAGCAATAAAATTCAACCATCTCACCCCTTCAATACTAAATGACTTAAAAACATCACCCGCAATCATAGACCTGATTAGTAATTAATGAAAGGTAACACTATTCAAATATGCTGTCAAGAATAACAACAGCTGCTGAGTGGCTCTAGCACCAAGAAGGTTTCCTTTGTAAATGTCTGCATATTAAGACCTCTAATTAACTCGGTCCTGGAGAATTCCAAATGGTTTTGGATAGTGAGGGCGGGAGCGTTCTACTTACAGTTCACTAGAAAAACAAAGTCTAAATTCCCATGCCAATAAATTATGTTACGACTCATTCAACCTTCACAGTCAAATTCATACGAACGGGTTGTGACAACTAAAAAGCACCCCCTCATTCCTTTGTTGGAGAATATAGCCATTACTACAGCATGTAGCTGCATAGCTGAAGTGAATTTTAAGAAAAAAAAATCTTGACAGTTATAACTGCTATCAAGGTCAAGCATAATAAATTCAGGAATGCCAGGAGTTTCATTATGTTCCTGGACTATCCTTAGACCCAGATAATTGGGCCTGGGGACCAGGAGAGTGTATTAACACATTTGTATCAAATGACAACAGTTAATAAATGCAGAAACATTTCCAACAGTAAGCCTGATTGTTGGTGCAGATGGGCAATCTAAATGAATCTAAACTCATTTTAAACTCTTAAAATGTTCCACATGCCTCTCTGTACAACAACTGTTTCATGGATAACCTGAATCACATACATTTTTTTTTTTTACACAGACACATATGGATTACACTTAAAAAGCACCGTGCTGTAAAATTAAAATGTATAGAATAAACTTTTATCTCGATAATGTGGACCACACTAGCTTTAGCAATCTAGCTTAAAAAAAAAAAAGTAATAATAATCTATTGGTGTCCAACTTCCTGTTCTTAATGTTAAAAACCTTCAGCTAACATCACCAGCATGAAGCCAAACTTCAATTTCACGAAGAAGGCCCTCAGGCTACACAAAAATTCCTAGATTATTATTCTTTATGCTAAAGTAAGTTTCTAAATCTTTTCCTAAAAATTTGAAGGCCTGAATTACTTTAAAATATCTTACACTTTCATTTTCCAAGTTGTACTCCAGAAACACACACACACTCACAGAGACACACACATACAAAGTATATATAGTGCATATAATGCACTAACTGGGAAAAAAAAAAAAACTTTTGGAGTCTCAATATCTAAATTTTACAGTTAGCATTGTAATTGATATTTTAATTGTATTTTACTTGAGAGAAAAAGTAATAATAATTGTATCAAACGATTCTTTATACTTTTCAATACAACGTTGCTAACACTGTCAAGGTTTTTGGAGGATTTTGACAGAGCCCTCACCTAGGACTGCTCAAAAACCTCCAGTAAACCATCCAAAGTTTGTCTTCAAAGCAGTGAGAAGAAAACAAAGAATGGGACTTTTTTGCTGCATTTTTAGCTTCCAGCTGTTAACAACCTATCTAAAGGACACCTCCAAAGAATACTTCAGAACTCAGCTCAGCTCTTCGGCCTCTCCCCACTCTCTGCACTAACGCAAAGGAAGAGGAGGATGGGAGTGTGCAGAAAAGGGACACCGGGACAGATGGCCTCAGAGCAGCTAGTGACCCCTGGAAACTGTTGGTTCACAGCAATCGATACTTCTAGGTCGAGATGTTCTGTCTCGGTGCTTCAGCTCAAACTCCCAGCAATGTTTCAAAGAGAGACTGCTCTGTCTTCGGTGTCATCATCTGACCTCTCAGAATTTGAGGGAAGAAGGCATAACGGGGGGGGGGGGGGATTTGAAGGGGGGGCTGGGCACTTGGGGCACATCAGGACGGGCGAAAGAGATGGCTCAGAAAGTGGCTCGGCGGGAAAAGAGAAAACTGACCCCAAGCAGTATCTCCGAGGGAAAGCAAGGAGACACACACGGACACACACACACACACACACACACACACACACAC